>NC_049547.1:20870053-20872553 GCF_013358815.1 Electrophorus electricus
GGCTTTTGGCAAGGTCTTTGCTGCAGTATTCGCTGTTGTTTGGCTGTGGTCTTGGCTGTTCTCCCTGCTGTTGTCTTGGATGATGTCTTGGCTAGAGTGGGTTTACAGAAGTTTATCTTTAAGCAATTGTCAGTCAGAATGGTGCAGAGTCAGGTTCTGATGGAAACTGCACAAACAGTGCACTCATTGTTGCCTTTTAGGTCCACTTGGGTTTCCATAGCTTCATGACAGCATGTGGGACCAAACTAAAGCCAAACCAGGGGAAAAAAAATGACCCTTTTCCATCACTGGAGGCAAAGACAGATTTTTAGAAGTTTAATAGTTTGTTAACTGTTTACAGTTGCTCAAAAAGTGTATTCACAAATCCTGTTTGACAGAGTTGTGCATGTAATCTTATTTAACTGGTTTATTTCATTTGCTTAATGAGTAGAACAGCTACATGAGACAGCGAACCGAAAAAAAGGAAAGTTGGTCTTGATATTCCTTTTACCAAAGTACATAACACTATAAATCCCATTCTTCTCGATTTCCCATTCCAGACTGACATGGACTTGTACTGGTTTTTATGGACAGTTTTCCGCGGTGGCGGGACAGTGAGTCCCCCGCGGTGCCGCTCTGGCTGTAAAACGGCGGAGGTGGTTTGTCTTCGCATACGAGGAGGCGCAGAGGCTACCGGGGCTGTAATTAGCTAAGCTCTAGCAGGCCAAAAGGAGAGTCATCGCCATGCTGGATGTGGCTTTTCTCAGGGTCGGATGAAACTCCATTCCACTCTCTCTTCACCGCATCCCTGCTCCAGTTGGCTGGCGACTCCCCCCCGGCACAAACGCAGCAGACCGCCGGTGGAGGCTTTGGCCGCTCAGAATCGCCTGCTTTTCGGCGGCTAGGGAGCGTTCTCCTCCTATGCCGCTCCATGTAATTAGGCAGAATTCCGGCACCACAGAGGAACTGCGCATCAACACACCACTATAGATCACATGGCAATGTTTGTGTTTCTCATACACCACAGTACAGCATATACAACTGTTAGCACATGTCTGCAGCTTGGCACTACTCCGCTGTGTGTGTGAGCGCTCCAGCAGTGTGTGACGCTCTGGGCTATGGAATGAGTGAGAGATTAAAATGGAAGTATCATTTTTGTGTTCTGAGTTTACAAAGGGGAAAGGTTATGATGAGCTTTTGAGAGGCGATAATAAACAGACTTTTTTATGGTCACTTCACCCTTTCACTCAGTGGTGAAATTACAGAGGACTACAGTCAGTAATTCCAGACATGCCTAAGGATGCTTCAGGACGAGAGAGAGAGAGAGAGAGAGAGAGAGAGAGAGAGAGAGAGAGAGAGACAGAGAGAGAGAGAGAGAGAGAGAGAGAGAGAGAGAGAGAGAGAGAGAGAGAGAGAGAGAGAGAGAGGTATCCATGTATATTTATACACTAAACTGGCCTTTTTAAACTGGTCTTTTTTTTTAATTGGTCTTTTTTTAAACTGGTCTTTTTTTTAGTTAAATAGTAGTCTGACATTGTGGACTTGTTCCTGCTGAGGTGATGTAATTTAATATTTTGGGTGGTTTGTTCTACACTGTTTTTGTCTGATTGTTTATTGGCCTGTCCTGTCTCCTCCGCAGCCCAGGGCAACCCAAACAGCCTCAGGTACAAGTACAACTTCATCGCTGACGTAGTGGAGAAGATCGCCCCCGCTGTGGTTCATATTGAGCTCTACCGCAAGTAAGGCGCAGCACTGGAAATGGTCAAAGCCTTCACAAGACATCTCTCTCTCTCTCTCTCTCTCGTTATTGGCATGAAAAGGAAAAACACCTTTGTTGCAAAGCAATACAGTATATCTAAATGTATCAATTAACAAATGAAGAAAAGTTGTTTATAGAGGATAAATATTATCTTCTGTTTTCTCCCTCGCTCTCTCTTTACTGTCCTCTCTCCCTCTCTCTCTCTCTCTTGCTCTCTCTCTCTCTCTCTCTCTCTCTCTCTCTCTCTCTCTCTGTCTCTCTCTCTCCCTCTCCCTGCCTCTCTCTCCCCCTTTCTTTCTCTCTCTCTTTTTACTTTCCCCGCTCCCTCTCGCTCTCTCTCTCACTCCCTCTCTCTCCCTCTCTCTCTCTCTCTCTCTCTCTCTCTCTCTCTCTCTCCCTCCCTCTCCCTCTCTCCCTCTCTCTCTCTCTCTCTCTCTCTCACTCTCTCCCTCTCTCTCTGTCTCTCTCTCTCCCTCTCCCTGCCTCTCTCTCTCTCTCTCCGTCTCTCCCTCTCTCTCTCTCTCTCTCTCTCTCTCTCCCTCCCTCTCTCTCTCTCTCTCTCTCTCTCTCTCTCTCTCTCTCTGTGAGGATGGTGTATTCCAAGCGTGAGATGGCAGTAGCGAGTGGGTCAGGTTTTGTAGTTTCAGACGACGGGCTCATCGTGACCAACGCCCATGTGGTGGCCAATAAGAACAGAGTAAAGGTGGAGCTGAGAAACGGCATCTCGTATGACGCAGAGATCAAAGATGTCGATGAGAAGTC
>NC_049547.1:20880053-20980053 GCF_013358815.1 Electrophorus electricus
TTTATAAGCCTATAAGTCTTTATAAGCCTATAAGCCTTTATAAGCCTATAAGTCTTTATAAGTCTATAAGTCTTTATAAGCCTATAAGTCTTTATAAGTCTATAAGTCTTTATAAGCCTATAAGTCTTTATAAGCCTATAAGTCTTTATAAATCTATAAGTCTTTATAAGTCTAAGTCTTTATAAGCCTATAAGTCTTTATAAGCCTATAAGTCTTTATAAGTCTATAAGTCTTTATAAGCCTATAAGTCTTTATAAGCCTATAAGTCTTTATAAGTCTAAGTCTTTATAAGCCTATAAGTCTTTATAAGCCTATAAGTCTTTATAAGTCTATAAGTCTTTATAAGCCTATAAGTCTTTATAAGCCTATAAGTCTTTATAAGTCTAAGTCTTTATAAGCCTATAAGTCTTTATAAGCCTATAAGTCTTTATAAGTCTATAAGTCTTTATAAGCCTATAAGTCTTTATAAGTCTATAAGCCTTTATAAGTCTATAAGTCTTTATAAGCCTATAAGTCTTTATAAATCTATAAGTCTTTATAAGCCTATAAGTCTTTATAAGTCTAAGTCTTTATAAGCCTATAAGTCTTTATAAGTCTATAAGTCTTTATAAGTCTATAAGCCTTTATAAGTCTATAAGTCTTTATAAGCCTATAAGTCTTTATAAATCTATAAGTCTTTATAAGCCTATAAGTCTTTATAAGTCTAAGTCTTTATAAGCCTATAAGTCTTTATAAGTCTATAAGTCTTTATAAGTCTATAAGTCTTTATAAGTCTAAGTCTTTATAAGCCTATAAGCCTTTATAAGCCTATAAGTCTTTATAAATCTATAAGTCTTTATAAGCCTATAAGTCTTTATAAGTCTATAAGTCTTTATAAGCCTATAAGTCTTTATAAGTCTAAGTCTTTATAAGCCTATAAGTCTTTATAAGTCTATAAGCCTTTATAAGCCTATAAGTCTTTATAAGTCTATAAGTCTTTATAAGCCTATAAGTCTTTATAAGCCTATAAGTCTTTATAAGTCTATAAGTCTTTATAAGTCTATAAGTCTTTATAAGTCTAAGTCTTTATAAGCCTATAAGTCTTTATAAGCCTATAAGTCTTTATAAGTCTATAAGTCTTTATAAGTCTAAGTCTTTATAAGCCTATAAGTCTTTATAAGTCTAAGTCTTTATAAGCCTATAAGTCTTTATAAGTCTATAAGTCTTTATAAGCCTATAAGTCTTTATAAGCCTATAAGTCTTTATAAGTCTATAAGTCTTTATAAGCCTATAAGTCTTTATAAATCTATAAGTCTTTATAAGTCTATAAGTCTTTATAAGCCTATAAGTCTTTATAAGTCTAAGTCTTTATAAGCCTATAAGTCTTTATAAGTCTATAAGTCTTTATAAGCCTATAAGTCTTTATAAGCCTATAAGTCTTTATAAGCCTATAAGTCTTTATAAGTCTATAAGTAGAAATCCGTCTTTATGAATTGATGTCTTTATAAATTTAAATCTTTATACATCTGTCTATAAATCTATGTCTTTATAAATCTAAGTCTAGAAATGTAAATCGTGATAAATCTATAAGTCTTTATAAATCCAAGTTTTTATAAATCTATGTCTTTATAAATCTAAATCTTTATAAATCTATAAGTATAAATCTGTGTTTATAAATCTTTCTTTATAAATCCATAAGTCTTTATAAATCTATAAGTCTTGATAAATCTATAAGTCTTTCAGTGAGATTATAACCCTGCAATTACTTTTTCTCAGTTGGGTTCAAAGCTTAACGTATGAAATTTCGTGTACGAAGTTTCATCACTACTCAGAAATGTTTCCCAATAGCTGCTGATTTATAATGACTTATGCTGATTTATGATTTATGATTTATGAAGATAGCAGTCTGGATGAGGAACTTCTAACCACTACACCTTCAGACTAACCATGTGGGAGGCTTGTAGGCTGCACTTCCTAGTCCCACACAAAACCATCTGAGGAAATTGATTGTTACTGCTGGAAATAGGGAGATAAAATCCCTGGGTTGGTTAGGAAAGTTAAATATGGTTTTTAGGCTGAACATAAAGGGTTGCTGGCAGTGAAATCTGCAATTCTTTATTATGTATTTAGTATGGAGTGGTGTTTGGTATATTTCTTATTGGAGGTATGAAATGGTGTTTGGTGTGTGTTTGTTATAGGAGGTGTGGAGTGGTCTTTGGTGTGTGTTATAATAGGTTTGGAGTGGTGTTTGGTGTGTGTTATAGGAGTTGTGGTGTGGTGTTTGGCATGTGTTTGTTATGGAAGTTATGAAGTGGTCTTTGGTGTGTTTGTTATGGGGTTATGGAGTGGTGTTTGGTGTGTGTTATAATAGGTTTGGAGTGGTGTTTGGTGTGTGTTATAGGAGTTGTGGTGTGGTGTTTGGCGTGTGTTTGTTATAGAAGTTATGAAGTGGTCTTTGGTGTGTTTGTTATGGGGTTATGGAGTGGTGTTTGGTGTGTGTTATAATAGGTTTGGAGTGGTGTTTGGTGTGTGTTATAGGAGTTGTGGTGTGGTGTTTGGCGTGTGTTTTTTTATAGGAGTTATGAAGTGGTCTTTGGTGTGTTTGTTATGGGGTTATGGAGTGGTGTTTGGTGTGTGTTATAATAGGTTTGGAGTGGTGTTTGGTGTGTGTTATAGGAGTTGTGGTGTGGTGTTTGGCGTGTGTTTGTTATAGGAGTTATGAAGTGGTCTTTGGTGTGTTTGTTATGGGGTTATGGAGTGGTGTTTGGGTGTGTTTTTTCTGATAAGGGTCCGATTGCCTTACCTTATGGGTGCTGTTTAGAAATGCAGGATTGTACCTTTTGCGTTTAACTGGAAGAAGTTCCTTATTTCATTCTCTCATCTCATTTTGGCTCTCCCTTCTCTTTGGGGGCCTTATCTTTGACACATGTATCTGCATCATCCATTGAAAGTGTTGCTTGTGTGAATTCCTAATGGTATTGTGCTCTGCCTATAACCTAAGTGGATAAGGATGCAGTGCCATAACCAGACACTGGGGTCAAGTTGACGTTGACAGGGGGCGTCTGGTGGTCGAGTCAAAGGTCAGACATAAGCAAGCACAAACACTTCTGTCTTCCTCATGACTGCATTACCCAACTGCCCTCAAGGACCCTTTAAAGAAATACACTGATGACCACTGACAGCTACTAGAAGACATTTATAGGTTAAACAGTTCTCCCCTCAAACGTTTATAACCTTGAGGAACTTCTCTTGGCAATCCAGTGCACACACCTTGTTTTCAATAAAAACCAGAGGTTTCTAGCTTACTGCCTGACATATAATGCAGTCATCGCATGTTATCAGGGTTGGGACACGGAAAGCCTGGGGTCACTTGCTGCGCACAGGTGATATCTGTTTACTAGAGAAGCAATTGAAATACCGAAGGTAACCTAGAGTAACCCGTTAGTAACGCAGAGCGGTTGAGATGTTCACTGGTCCTTTCCTGTCCTGAAGAGCCTTATTCACAGAGTACACATGCCGAAATGACTCGTGCAGTATTAGTTGTGTTCGTGGTGCTGGTTTTATAGTAATGTGAAAACTCCCTTCTGTGAGGTTACATCAGAAACATTGTGGGAGAATAAGGCAGGTTTGTAAACATTCCAGTCGGAGTCACCAGTAAAGAGGTTGGTTTTCTGTCTGACAGCATCAGTCTAGAGAAAGATGGGACACTTGTTTTACAAGGTGGGTGTTAAGTGCAAACCTGTGTTTCATGCAGGTTCAAAATGGCTGACAAGAATTCCATACTGGGCCAAAATGGCTGCCTTAGCTTGACTGTGGTTAGTTGGTTGTGTGAAAATAGAATGACCTTGTATTTGTATTGTGATCTCATGCTTTGGCACTTTTATAGAGAAGGGCCGATGGGTACGTTGACTGTAACGTGTTTTGCTATTACGCACAAGACTCAGAACGTCAGTCAACCGTGAACATTAGCAAATGTTGTTTTAAGTAGTATGCTGTGTTCTATATTAAATATCCAAAAATGACCGATACATTTATATTTTATACTCAAATGACTCAGTTATGGCTCTCCTCACTCCTTCTTCCACACTCTCTCTCTCTCTCTCTCTTCC
Source organism: Electrophorus electricus (assembly GCF_013358815.1). Classification (NCBI taxonomy): domain Eukaryota; kingdom Metazoa; phylum Chordata; class Actinopteri; order Gymnotiformes; family Gymnotidae; genus Electrophorus; species Electrophorus electricus. The sequence continues at coordinate 20,884,142 of NC_049547.1, forward strand.
CTTTCTCTCCCTTTATCTGTCCCTCTCTACCCACATGGTTATGCTGTGATCTCCAGTGCTCTGGTCGGAATTGCCAGTGGTAACGCTATTCCGGTTTCACATCCCAGCTGAATGGAAGAAGAGAAGTGAGAGGTGTGGTAGAGGCGGGATGTCTCCTCTCACCCACCAATCATCATCCTCTTTATCTCTATTTATAACCCTACCTCGTGAGCTCAGGTCCGGTCTGCACACGCTTCACTGTCTGAACCTCCGGATCGGTTTACTGTCCTGGACTGCCAGGTCACTCGGCCTGATGCAGAGCTACAGAGCATGAATGGACTTAATCATCTTACTGTGTCTCCATTTTGTTATCACTCTGTAGTGACATCTACAGTAGGAGAATGAAGCTAGCTGTGGTACACTGAGTAGCTGTGGTACACTGAGTAACACTGTGTAACACTGAGTAACTGTGGTACACTGAGTAACACTGTGTAACACTGAGTAACTGTGGTACGCTGAGTAGCTGTGGTACACTGAGTAGCTGTGGTACACTGAGTAACACTGTGTAACACTGACTAACTGTGGTACACTGAGTAACTGGTATACTGAGTAACTGTGGTACACTGAGCAACTGTGGTACACTGAGTAACGGATGAGTAACACTGAATAACTGTGGTACACTGAGTAACTGGTACACTGAGTAACATGTATGCTGAGTAACTGTGGTACACTGAGTAACTGGCACACTGAGTAACTAGTACACTGAGAAACTAGTGTGCTGAGTAATTGGTACACTGAGTAACTGATGAGTAACACTAAGTAACTGATGAGTAAAAGTGAGTAACTGTGGTATATTGAGTAACTGTGGTACGCTGAGCAACTGTGGTGCACTGAGTAACTGGTACACTGAGTAACTGTGGTGCACTGAGTAACTGGTACACTGAGTAACTGTGGTACACTGAGCAACTGTGGTGCACTGAGTAACTGGTACACTGAGTAACTGTGGTGCACTGCGTAACTGGTACACTGAGTAACTGTGGTGCACTGAGTAACTGGTGCACTGAGTAACTGTGGTGCACTGAGTAACTGTGGTGCACTGTGTAACTGGTACACTGAGTAACTGTGGTGCACTGCGTAACTGGTACACTGAGTAACTGTGGTGCACTGAGTAACTGGTACACTGAGTAACTTTGGTGCACTGAGTAACTGGTACACTGAGTAACTGGTACACTGAGTAACTGTGGTGCACTGCGTAACTGGTACACTGAGTAACTGTGGTGCACTGCGTAACTGGTACACTGAGTAACTGGTACACTGAGTAACTGTGGTGCACTGAGTAACTGGTACACTGAGTAACTGTGGTGCACTGCGTAACTGGTACACTGAGTAACTGTGGTGCACTGAGTAACTGGTACACTGAGTAACTGTGGTGCACTGAGTAACTGGTACACTGAGTAACTGTGGTGCACTGAGTAACTGTTTATTCTACCACAGACACGCAATGTGTGTTCAGATGAGCTCATCTGGGCAGGCTGGGCCTCTGGACATGTCGTTGGCACCTTGGGTAAAGCACAGACCCAGCAAACATCTCTGTTGCAGCACCAGCAAAGGACTCAGGTTGCAAGCTTGCAGCTCTCTCTGGAACGGGGTGTTTGGATAAACCCATAAGTCATGAACAGATCCAGAGGAAACCAGTGTGTCTGCTTTCTGTATCAGTATCAGTTCCATGCTGTCTGTTCCCTCTCTATTTTTACTGTGAGTAAACAAAATGCACAGCACCGCCGTGGCTAGACACACGTCTCTGTTTTCATGACGCGTATCTGCCCGTCTTGGTGAGTCTCCATGCTGGGAGGGGGAAGATTCCGGAAATGATTCTGGGGAGGAAGTGGAAAAAGCACATTTCCATACGGATGCCCTTTAAGTGATCAGTGTGCACCCGGTTTTCCATGAAGTCATAAAGGTTGCCTAGCGATAAGGTTTCAGAGGTGGCCTGAATTTCAAATGCTAACTCCTTTTTAATGGATACATGATAACAGTTCCTCTCTGATGTTGCAACTTTGCTGCTTACAGGACAGAAAACTGGGGTTTGGTTACACGATCATCAACTCCAGATATTACTGACATAACAGGCTCATAAATCTGCTATAATTTGGATTAAAATATAGATGCCATGATTACAGAACTCCTGAACTTGTTAGAAAATCCTGACATGAAATGTAATCAGAAGCAGTCATCACACAGTAACAGAATTACATGTTTCCTGTCCCCTAGAGCAAACTTCCGGTGCTGTTGCTGGGCCGTTCGGCTGACCTCAGACCAGGTGAGTTTGTGGTTGCCATTGGAAGCCCATTTTCCCTCCAAAACACGGTTACCACGGGGATCGTGAGCACCACCCAGCGAGGTGGAAGGGAGCTGGGTTTGCGTAATTCTGACATGGACTACGTCCAGACCGACGCCATCATCAATGTAAGTGGACCCCAACAGAGACGTGGAGAACAGCCTCGCCTATTTCTAACTATATAATTTACTAATTGGTATTCTTAACTTACAGTTTTTGTCAGTGTGTGGCTCAGAGCAAATACACTCCACATTCCCACACACTCCTATAAGATGTTCTTTTCTCATTTGTTTCCACTTTTAACAGTATGGAAATTCAGGAGGGCCTCTGGTTAATTTGGTAAACATTTCTCTTTGTTTAAGTGTTTGTGGTGTCTTATGTGTATGAGAGTGCGAGTGAAGGAGTGTGCGTGGCCACTGCTGTGTGGTCTAACCTAACCCCCACTCTAACCCTAACCCTAATCCTAACCCTAACCCTGGCTGTGTGCTATGTCAGTCTAACCCTAACCTTAACCCTAATCCTAACCCTAACCCTGGCTGTGTGCTCTGTCAGTCTAACCCTAACTCTAACCCTAATCCTAACCCTAACCCTGGCTGTGTGCTCTGTCAGTCTAACCCTAACTCTAACCCTAATCCTAACCCTAACCCTGGCTGTGTGCTCTGTCAGTCTAACCCTAACCCTAACCCTAATCCTAACCCTAACCCTGGCTGTGTGCTCTGCCAGTCTAACCCTAACTCTAACCCTAATCCTAACCCTAACCCTGGCTGTGTGCTCTGTCAGTCTAACCCTAACCCTAACCCTAATCCTAACCCTAACCCTGGCTGTGTGCTCTGCCAGTCTAACCCTAACTCTAACCCTAATCCTAACCCTAACCCTGGCTGTGTGCTCTGTCAGTCTAACCCTAACCCTAACCCTAACCCAAACCCTAACCCTAACCCCAACTCTAACCCTAACCCCAACTGTAATCCCAATTCTAACCCTAACTCTAATCCTAACCCTATCCCTAACCCCAACTCTAGCCCTAACCCAAACCCTAATCCCAACTCTAATCCTAACCCTAACCCCAACTGTAATCCCAACTCTAACCCTTACCCTATCCTTAACGCTAACCCTAACCCTAACTCTAACCCTAACCCTATCCTTAACCATAGCCCCAAGTCTAACTCTAACCCTATCTTTAACTCTAACCCCAACTCTAACCCTAACCCTAAATCTAATCCTAACCCTAACTCTAACCTCTAACCTCTAACCTCTAACCCTAACCCTAACTCTAACTCTAACCCTAACTCTAATCCCTAACCCTAACCCTAACCCTAACTCTAACCCCAACTCTAACCCTAATCCTAACTCTAATCCTAACCTTAACTCCAACCTCTAACCCCTAACCCTAACCCTAACTCTAACTCTAACCCTAACTCTAATCCCTAACTCTAACTCTAACCCTAACTCTAATTCTAATTCTGTCCATTGCTATGTGCTCTGCAGGATGGCGAGGTGATTGGGATCAACACTCTCAAGGTGACAGCAGGGATCTCCTTTGCCATTCCGTCAGACAAGATCCGACAGTTCCTCACAGAGTCCTACGACAGACAGAGAGGTTCCTAACGCCTTCTGCTCGTGTCATAGCGGACATGATATGACTTTATTCATGTTAAGGAACCTCTTTGTCAGGGTCTTAGTAAACTGACGTACAGGCTGATAATTCTGTTTCTTGACAGGTAGAGGAGCAAGTAAGAAAAAGTACATTGGTATTCGAATGATGACATTGAGCCCTGAGTAAGTAACTCTAACCCTAACTCTAACTCTAACCCCAACTCTAACCCTAACTAGCCCTAACCCTAACTAACCTTACCCTAACTAGCCCTAACCCTAACCCTACCCTAACTAACTCTATCCCTAACCCTAACTAATCCTAACCCTAACTAACCTTAAGCCTAAACCTAACCTTAACCCAAGATGTTAAAATCAGAGGGCATCATAGCAAATTCCTCGAGTGTTTCCTCTTCAGTCAGATGTCAATCTTTCCTCAGACTGGCTAAAGAGCTGAAGAGGAAGCAGACAGACTTCCCTGATGTGACCTCTGGGGTCTATGTCATTGAGGTCATCTCCAGAACCCCAGCTGCCGTGTAAGTTTCACTGTGGCCAGCAGGTTAAAGTGATCAAATTCCCTTCACAGCACTGAGATACCATATTTTGTCCTGGTGACACACTATACTGTTGACACTGAGAACGATATTGACTTTGGAAATCTCAAACTACATATGTTTATATTTCAAATTCATATTAGACCTCCAACCCTTCACCCCCCCCAACACACAAACACACACACACACACACACACTAGCAACTTCTCAGACCCACATATCTATCTATTCATCTTAAAAAAATCCTCTCAGTCAGTATTTTCAGGGACCTACAATTTAACAGTAGAGTGTGTATGTGTGTGTGTGTGTGTGTGTGTGTGTGTGTGTGTGTGTACGTGTATATATGTGTGTGTGTATGTGTATGCGTACGTGTATGTGTGCGCATGCGTGTGTGTTTTATGGTGAAACCACACAAGCCAGTCCCAGATACAATATTTATCCTCAGTCCACTGACCTCGGGAACCATGACAGACATGTTTAGGCAGCAGACCCAGGTGGGCCACAGTCTGTTTGCCTGATTATAATTTAAAAAAGCACCAGTGTGCCTGTGTGACTGGGAACTGTGGTCTCATGCACCACACGCTTGCTAACTCTGTACATGTGAAACAGAGCTTTGACTCACATTCTCACTCCCATCACCCTGACACACTAGACTGAGACACACTAGACTCACTGTCCATCTGTTCAGCACAGATCCAGAAACATCTCAGATCTGACTGGGTTGCCTCTGTTACAGTCCTTTTATTGGAAAGTTGAATGATTTTTAGCTGAGGAGAATATTTCTGTGCTAAAGTGGCCTGGAGTTGACGGGTTTTTATGTGATGTTTTGATGGACGGCACAGTTTTGTAGCGACTAAGAAAACACATGACATACAAACAGGGAGTGTTAGCTTTGGAATCAGCCTAGACAAAAGTGTGTGAAACATCTGGGAGTGTTTGATTGCTTCTGGAAGGGGTTCAGTACCAGTGATGTAAACTGAGAGGTTTATCCTAAAATAAGGACACTAACCCTGTCTCTCCACACGTGCACACTCTTTTACACCTCTTCCTTCTCCTTCTCTCTCTGTTCTCTCGTTCTCTCTCTGTCCATGTTTTGCTTTCTTCTCCGTTCGCCCTTCTCTCTTCCAGCGGCGGGCTAAAAGAACACGATGTCATCATCTCCATCAACGGCCAGCCGATCTCCGCGGCGACGGACGTCAGTGCCGCCATCAAAAGACATGCAGTGCTGCGCGTGGTGGTCCGCCGCGGCAACGAGGACGTCGTTATCACTGTCACCCCCGTGGAAATTGACCCTTGACCTCGACAGGGGCACATCCTCCACACCAGTGAATGTACAGGGCACGTCTGTCACCGGAGTGACCGGAGTCTGGTGCCCGGCCGTCTCATGGAAGTACCTCCTTCCTCTACGACAGCACATTGATCTACACACACGCTCACGTGTAATAAGTCATTTGTTAAGTGTATTGGGATTGGGAAAACGATGCTGTTTATGGTTTCAACCAGCGTTTGGGAAAGGTTCTCAGAGGGTTTTTTTGTTGTTGACTTCGGTACTGGTGGTCAAGCTTCTCACCTCAGCTCTGCCATGCTGAAAAGCATGGGTCAGTTTCGGGAAGTCAGAGTATCTTATGATGGCTATTATACCATTTTTGTAAAATAAAATGTAATTGTTTTGTCTTTTGTAAAAGAATAAAACTGACTTGAAATTTTCTCTTGCAAAAAATTCTAATGTATATTTATGAGTTAAATACATTTACTACCTTTTTGCTTTATAGTGATTCCAGTACTGATCATTAAAGTGGTTCTCTCAGTCAATAGAACATTAATTTCTCCCTAATCTTAATTGTTTTTTTTTTTATATCAATCTTTAACTGTCAAACTTCACGGGGGTGAGCGGTCTCCTACAACAGAGCAAAATCTCCAAGTATTTAATGCAGAAAACAAACCCAAGAAAGTCCGTTTGAAGCAATTTAAAGACAGCAGCAACAGGGCAAGAAGTTTAGAGGAAACGTTACCCGTGAACGTCACCCGTGACACTTTTATCACCTTTAGACAGTTGAAGACCTCGAGGAAGAGACTGAGCTGGGAAAATCTGTTACCTAGACCTAAGTATGGAGTGTGTGTGTGAGAGTGAGAGAGCTTGGTCTCCAGTGATCGACAGTCTACCTGCAGTAGATACAGATGCAGGTACGATAAACCCAGAATGTGCTTTTATCTCACATAAGTCTTCTCTTTAACCTGAACCCTTTCTGACCATGCGAGTCCAGCAGGATAACAATAATGAATCATAATAAAATAATAAATCATACATCAGCTACTCTGTCACTTTCTTATGCTCTGGAATCTATAAGGAATCCCAAACAGCAAATCTGTTTACGTTTATACTGTTGCATGTGATCAGATAAACCCTGCGGCAGGTTAAATCCAGCGTTCCCAAACACAGCACAGCAGGATAAGCCAACATCGTCCAGCAGGCTGGAACGCCAAAGGCAAACTGATGTATTCTCATCCAGCCGTGTATTAAATGAGCGTGCACTCACATTCCAGCAGACACATCAGACACGGAAATGCTGACAATGAGAAAAACCTCAGACATGCAATAACACACCCAAGGGCAAGTTTGGGAAATCCCTTATGTTAGATTTGAACTCTGTGTGTGTGTGTGTGTGTGTGTGTGTGTGTGTGTGTGTGTGTGTGTGTGTGTGTGTGTGTGTGTGTGTGTGTGAACAAACCATATGCAAATAAGAGGACTATTCCATGAACGAGAAAGAGAAACAAACTATTGAAAGATAATGTGGACGTGTGGAGGACGTATGAGGGGTGTCCCTTCCTCATGTCTTTATAAAGTATAACGTGGACGTGTGGAGGACGTATGAGGGGTGTCCCTTCCTCATGTCTTTATAAAGTATAACGTGGACGTGTGGAGGACGTATGAGGGGTGTCCCTTCCTCATGTCTTTATAAAGTATAACGTGGACGTGTGGAGGACGTATGAGGGGTGTCCCTTCCTCATGTCTTTATAAAGTATAACGTGGACGTGTGGAGGACGTATGAGGGGTGTCCCTTCCTCATGTCTTTATAAAGTATAACGTGGACGTGTGGAGGACGTATGAGGGGTGTCCCTTCCTCATGTCTTTATAAAGTATAACGTGGACGTGTGGAGGACGTATGAGGGGTGTCCCTTCCTCATGTCTTTATAAAGTATAACGTGGACGTGTGGAGGACGTATGAGGGGTGTCCCTTCCTCATGTTTTTATAAAGTATAACGACGTGTGGAGGATGTATGAGGGGTGTCCCTTCCTCATGTCTTTATAAAGTATAACGACGTGTGGAGGACGTATGAGGACAGATGAATGGGAAGGTGTGAGGCTTCCTGGTTAAGCCCAGCTGACATGGAAAATCAACTGCAGGACCTCGAGAATTAAGGAGTCCGTAGAGTCAGTTTAAGAAGATAAAAGACAACATCGCCTCCCACTGGTGAAGTAAGGAATTGTACAAATCAAGTGTCTTAGAATTGCACTGGTCCAAATACACAGTTACATACACAACACATGACCAAATACCCAGTATATGTTTATTGTTTACACTTATGTTCTTGTGTGTTGCACCATGATCCTATATATAGCTGAAATGACTGCTATACCTGTATACCTCTATATAGCTGGAATGACAATAAAAAGCCAGCTCCAGCTTTGAAATTACTCCCACCAGAGTTTGAAAAGCACAGTTCACCTTAGTCATCTTTAGAAACAGTAGTCACATGGTTTCAAATCTGGTTCTTCATCATTTCACAATCTACAAATCTCCCCACTTTGTAGTATTTAAAATCTGTTTATATAATCTGTGGATAATAACAAATATTATTGGATAAGATCAGACCCTCTGCTCACACAGTTGTGCTTATCCTTATTTCCATTTTACAACATTTATGCTGTCAAAAGTCTATTGTAACATATTTTATTCTATAAAGTTCACTCTAAATTATTTTTAAAATGAAACCCCACACTGATAATTAACAATGAATAATTGTAATGACATACATCTGGGACTAAATGGTACATTATTCTTTCTTTCTGCGGAGGTACACCTACCCCTGATGTTGTGATGTTACTGAGCCTCAACCCGTCTCCCAGATGCCCCACCCATGGCTCCTCCCACCACCCCCAGATGCCCCACCCATGGCTCCTCCCACCCCCAGATGCCCCCCTGCCATGGCGCCTCCCACCACCCCCAGATGCCCCACCCACGGCTCTTCCCACCACCCCCAGATTCCCCACCCATGGCTCCTCCCACCACCCCCAGATGCCCTCTGCTGCGGCCCACCACACCTCCACCCCAGACTTTACTTCTCTGTTGCCCTTGACAGACGTTCTCATGGAAGATGGGTTTCGGACATGCGCAAACCCAGTCTAGGACATCAAGAAAATTCATTGCTTATTTCTTTCACTACTTATTCCGCTCCTTATTGTTTATAGTGTTACTGTTGTGGTGACCATTGTGGGCCAGACGAGGACGGCCCCCCTCTTTCAGTCTTGGTTCCTCTCAAGGTTTTCGACTCATGCTGTAGGGAGTTTTTCCTCAGCACTGTCACCCTTGGCTTGTTCACTGGGGGCTCGGACTCGGACATTTGTAAAGCTGCTTTGTGACAATGGCTGTTGTAAAAAGCGGTTTATAAATAAATTTGACTTTGACTCACTTTAAGGACTGTCAACTACCCACATGCACTGAAATAATATCCTGTATATGCAATAGTGTCGCATTACCCACAGTCTGCTGCTAGTCTGCCGTCCTGTGGTTCAGGGTTGTTTCGTCTGTTGTTCTTTGTATCAAGTATCATGTACATTTTTGTGTTGTCTTTTTATTGTATGTATTGTCCATTTGCACTGTTGCCCTTTGCTGGTTCATTTTTCTCACTCGCGTACGCCGATTTTGGTCTTCTAGGTTGACCACAATCCTCATAAAAAATGACATAAGCTACTGCCATTTTTTGGTCTACATTATTTATTTATTCAAAATGAATCCATTTCACAAAACACCCAGTCCCACTATCAGTTGATATTATTTCAAGACTATAGACTAATTCTTCATTATAATGTACCAGTGGAACCACCTAACAGAGCATTAGTTATTGACTTTTCCAAAAAAAGCACATAGCTCTTACAAAACATGTATGCAGCTCTTGGCTGCTCGTTTTTCACATTTTTCTTTAATTCACAAGCTGCGGCTGAAGCCAAATGAACTCCACAACTTCCACCGTCATTTACTCAGAGAAAGCGGACCGTTCCCGTGTAGGCCAATCGAAATCCGCTTTGCTTTTCCCGTTGCCCAATAAGGCGCGATTTCATTGCCGCACCGCTCACGCAACTCTGGAGAATTAGCTCGGCTGATTGGTCAACCCTGCGCGGGGTCGTGACGTAGGCCGTGGGGGCGGAGAGGGAGGGGGGACTCTAATGGCCGTCACAGTCGCGTCACAGTCGCAGCGGTCCACCTTGCAGTAAATAAATTACAACATCAGTTTGAAATAATTAACATTTTAAAAAATTATTTTATTTACTCGCATTGCACATTATCCGTGTTTTATTCATTCGCTGACTGAACCGCTTGGCGCAGCTGTTAAGGTTGCTGAGCTGGGAGGCCTAGCCGGGCGTTAGCTAAGCTAAAGTAAGCTAAGCTAACGCCAGCTAGCTCAGCTAGCCGGGGCAGCGCGAGCTCGGAGAGCCGCTCTGAGGTGAGTGCGGCGGGCGTTTAAACTCCACTTAGTCCGCCTCCATGTGTCTGTGAACGGGTTTCGGTGTTAGTTGCACGACTTTTTTTTTTTTTTCTCCGTCAAAGTGCTGCTAGCAGCGGTTCGCACAAAAAGTCTGCGGAGTCTGGCTGTGTAAACACGAAGAGATAAACAGGAGCTAGCTTATCTTACCGTTAGCCTAGCCGAATCACAACTGTCATTGTCAAACTCGTCACCGCAACACCCACATTCGGCTTTTGTAAGGGCAGCTGGTGGCTAACACATCCCCACAGAATCAGAAATGCACCGGGCGTAAAGCGTAAATGCCTCCCGTTGTAATTGACTGTACTTCTGAAAAGCGCCAAGTAAGCAGATAAGAAGTTAGCTCGCCTAGCCAGCCCGTGTCATCAGTGTATAAGGCCTCGTCGATTCATCTACTCCCCTGTGTCTTTAACTTGCTTCTGCATCTGTTGGTTGCATCAAGTCTTTAGCGCATGGTTTTAAATCCGGCTTTCAAAGTAGCTGTATGTTTAGTTATAAAACCCCGAAGGCTACGCTGCATTTCCACACAACGTGTCGGTGTTAAGTTTTGCAGCCTTTTAAATGCTACGCCTGAGACTTGACAGAATGAAAGAACCGGAATTTTAGGTATTGCGCTGCGCAGACTTGAATTTTGGCGCAGTGTGAATGTTTTATAATGGATACGGTGGCTCTGCAAGGCGAAAGACTTAATAGGTTAAGTGTTTGTGAATGCAGAAACGAAAGTTTCGTTTTCTTCTTTCTGTCTCTTGTAGAGAATATGTAACAGGCATCAAACATCAGCATGACATCCAGATTCAGTAAAACCTATACTCGGAAGGGAGGGGAGGCTAACTCCAAATTTGAGGAGGTATTTGCCAATAAGAAGGCAACTCTCAGTACCAAATGGGGAGAGACCACGTACAAGGCCCAGCTGGGCACCAAGCGCCCCACGTTCAAACCCGAGCCACCGGAACTGGTCAAAAGGCCTCGTCTGGAGGACGACGACAGCTGCGACGACCCGTTCGGCTTCGACAGTGACGACGAGTCCAAGACCGTCTCATCCAGAGGCGCCGTGCAGCCTGAGCTGGGCTCCGCGGTGTCCGGGTGTGTGAGTAGGACGCCCGGCACGCAGGCTGAGAGCCAGGCTACGAGCAGTGCCACACCCAGCAGAGGCACCCTGGCCCTGGGGAGCGGTGCAAGCAAACCCCTCTCCGGCTCCAACAGCACACTTGCAGGTAAGCTCTATCACAAACCAGACAGCATGGACGTTGTCTAAAGTTCTCCACTGTACGCAAGAGTGAAGCTTGTCTTTAGATCCCAAGTGTACTTCATGTACTTCTTGTACTTTAGATCCCAAGTACGTCTGCATTGGTCCACGATGGTTTCATACTTTAAACACAAATACTTAGCTGTATTGACGTTTTGTGTCATGTTGGTGTGTTATGACGTGTTGGTCATCACATTGTGCTATACCAGTGTCTTTGTTTATTTGTTAATTTAAGGTACCAGGCAAATCCCATGTAAAGATGTGATACTGAATATACAGGCTAGTTTTTCTGTGTCCTGTGTAGATTATTGTTTTGACCTGTGTGTTGGGTGTTGACCTCAGTAGTATCCTGTGTGGATTGTTTTGACCTGTGTGTTGGGTGTTGACCTCAGTAGTGTCCTGTGTAGATTATTGTTTTGACCTGTGTGTTGGGTGTTGGCCTCAGTAGTGTGCTCCGAGTCCTCACAGTGATGATTGAACACTCCTGGGTCGTCCCAGGGCGATGACCCCAGACAGCAACAGAAATAATCACTGTGTGGAGTGCTTCAGTGCTGAGAATAGCAGCAGTGGGACTGAATCTGTCTCACTCTTTCACTCCCTCTCACTCTCTCACTGTGACTGCGTACCCTGCTGTACCTAATACTGACTCAGAACGTTTTTGGCGTATTTTCTGCTTTTGCAGCGTTTGAAAATGCTTTATTTATTTTTTTGCTGTTCTACGACCGCATTTGGAGTGTGTACTGTTTGTATGACTTCACTGAGGGTAGGTTTGTCATTACGTGATTATAAAAAGATAATGGCTAATGTTTGTGTAATAGTATTTGGAAGCCTGTGCTTTCTACCTGGGCACCGTTGGAAAACGTACCAATCTCTATATACAGCATTCTCATTTTGGTTCTCTGTTAGCTGTTTAGTTGTGAAAGAAATGTGTAGCGTGTAACTGATTATTAGTACATAATTTGCCATTAAAAGTGTGTCATTTAGATATTTGGAAAGTTTAAATAATTTTCTCCTTTTCCCAGCCAAACCTTTACAGACCTCATCAATGGCTAGTACTGGAACTGCCTGGTACAAGCCCGCCAGCATGGCGAACAGACCTGGCTCTCAGTCTGTGGTTGGAAAAGCACCCACCAGAGACTCCGCATATGCCTGGGACTCCCCACGGCGGGGCTCTCCACCCGGGGCTGGCGAGGGAGTCTCCACCCAGGCCTGCCACCCACACGATGTGCTAAAACCCCCGGACCAGCCTGGTGGAGATGCAGAACCCCCGGACCAGCCTGTGGGAGACGGCGAACCCCCAGAGGAGCCGGTCGACTTTGAACAGCTTCCTCTGCTGAAGCCAGCCAGGGATAGGGTTTACAGGCGGCCCGATCGCAACCGCCACCCAGAGAGTTCCCATGCCGACGAGGCGTTGGGCGGGGGCGCGCCGAGTAAGCAGGCTATGACCCCGGTGAAGGGCACTGGTGTCGGGGGTTCAGAGGTCAAGGCTGCGGGCCGCAGCAGGGTGAGGGACTACACCGTGCTCCACCCGTCGTGCGTGTCGGCGTGCAACGTGACCATCCAGGACTCCATAGACAGGAGCATGGATGAGTTTGTGAACACTACACCTGCAGATCTAGGAGAGGCTGGAACCTTCCGGAGAAAAACGGATCTGCAGCTTAGCAAACCCACCAGGTGAGGTGCACTAGTGGTTCAGACGTGCGCACTGTGGGCACTTGAGAGCGTGTGACTGTAAAGACGGCCCTGCAGCTTTTGGTGGAAGACGTTTAAAAACACTTCCCAGATAACAGCAAACACACTGTCTTTGACACTCTCACTCTCTTTCTCTCTCTCTCTGTTTTTCAGGTTTCGTCCCAGCCAGACTAAGAGTAAGAAGGAGACTAAGCTGGAGTTCTTTGGTTTCGAGGAGAGCGAGGGTCAGGAGGAGGACGGAGAGCCTCTCTCCTCTGGCAGCTCCAGCTACAAGATCAAATACTTTGGCTTTGATGAACTGAGTGAGAGTGACAGTGAGGATGAGGAGGAAGCTATTTCTAAGGGCAGGAGGAAGGCCAGGAAAGCCCTGCCCGAAACTCTGACAGCTAGAGTGGACAGTCCCCAGACCAGTGACTCTCAGGAGAGTCAGACGAGCACTAACGCAGGTACACATACCCATATGCGCGCGCGTGGGCACACATACACACACACACAGACTGCAGAATTATACCCTAGGGATTATCGTGCACAGGCATAATCCAGCAAATTCCCCTGGATATTAAATGTGGTTTACAGCTATTTTTTATTCTGTTGATTGTTTATTATAACCGGTAGTGCTAACTCTGAACGCGTCTCACCGTGCACATCTTTAATGTGAGTCTGTGCTCTGCTGCTTCTCTCCTCAGATTCTCAGGAGTGGCTGGAGGAGGCGTGTCCATCTGGCTCCACCCCACACAGGGAGCGTGTCACAAAACAGTTCGACAAGGCCAAGGACATCAGCCGCAAGATCTTCAGCGGCCCCAAAAAGGTAATAATGCAATGTCTGTGTGTCTTACTGTCAAAAGTGTCTGGAATTTAGCGGGCATTCCTCTGTACCCCAGTCTTACGTGTGTGTGTGTGTGTGTGTGTGTGTGTGTGTGTGTGTGTGTGTGTGTGTGTGTGTGTGTGTGTGTGTGTGTGTGTGTGTGTGTGTGTGTGTGTGTACGTGTGTGTGTGTGTGTCAGTCTCCTGCTAAGGCAGTATATAATGCTCGTCACTGGAATCATCCTGAACCAGATGAAACCCCTCCAGCTCCTTCTCGCACCGTCCCTGCACCTGTACGTATGACCTTTCTGTGACCTCTCACCTGAACAGCCCTACTGTGACGATTGCATTTGCTGTAAATATTGCCAAGGATTAGTTGCTCATGAGAGGAAACGGTCGGTCATCATTGTCATCATAATTTTGCCTTTGCAAAGCTAAATGTTTGCTGTAATATTTTAATCTTGCTAATCTGAAAAAAGAACACCTGTTTGTAAAAGTTAGTTTTAAATGTTGTTTTTTTTTTCCCCTCTGTGTTTGTGTGTGGCTTAGAAGCACAGTTTGTCCAGTGGAAGCAGAGATACAAATTCCTTTAAAGATGAATCTGTTTTTAAAGCCCCGCCCCCTCCACCAAAAGTCATCAAATCAGTGACCATCCCCACGGAGCCTTACCAGGACATTGTCACAGCACTCAAGTGCAGGAAAGAGCACAAGGAGGTGAGCAATGCATCCTGGGAAATGTAGTCGATCCTTCAGCTCCTGTCATACAGTTGCAAAAATTGATACCGCAGAAAATATCTTAAAGTTCACGCCTTAAAGGTCAGCCAATGGTTTTAAAAAGCACCATGTCATAAGTCAGGAGCTGTAAGCATGTCGTCATATAGTAGTCACCTTCAGGATGTTGACTTTGTCTGGTTGGCCGTTTTTGTAGGAGTGTGTGAGTTCTTGGCGACAGGCTGCACTAACATTAGAGCTGTGCAGATTCCAGGGTACAGACAGAATAAAATGCAGTGTTAACATGGGCCAGGTAAGTCTGGCACCCGGAAAGATCCAAGCGCATACATTGCGTTGGATGCTCGCATGGGCTGAATGGCATAGGCAAACAAGAAGACACTTTTTGCACCTTGTTTGCTTGGTTACCAAGGCAATGGGGTAGTGTTTTGAATCCTTTACGTTGTTTACAGCATTGCTTCCTCAGTTTCTGTTTAACCTTTGGGATACACGGTCCAGTAAACAGATGTCTCTGTGTTCCTCGTCTGCCGCAGCTGGTCCAACTAGACATGTATTTACCTCTGTTAGCCCCATCACCTCTTCTAGATTAGACTTAAAGATGATGTCTGCAGACCTCCTGCGTAAGGATCAGGGATTGGTCATATTTTTCTTATTTGCAAGCTGAACTG
This sequence comes from Electrophorus electricus, assembly GCF_013358815.1. NCBI lineage: Eukaryota > Metazoa > Chordata > Actinopteri > Gymnotiformes > Gymnotidae > Electrophorus > Electrophorus electricus. The sequence goes on from NC_049547.1 coordinate 20,899,505, forward strand.
ACAGCAGGCTGTTTGGAAAATCGTCGGATGCTCTGAGCTTTCAGGGCTAGGCAGGAGTGTCTTGGTGGGCGGAGTCCTGTCAGGAGGGTAGTGGGAACAGCTGGAGATGAACAGCTCGGCATCCGTGTTCTTGTGCTTGGGCCGTGAGAATGTCTGCACGTGCTGATGTTGGCGTGCTGGGTGCTTGGTTCCTCTGAACCATGGAGACGTGTGTGTGTGTGTGTGTGTGTGGTATTTATAACTAGAGAGTCTGGAACATTGGAGAAAGTCCCATCGTGAAAAGGTCTGGAATGTTATAAACCTTTCAAGAGTTCACTGTGAAGCTGGGGCTCTCTGAACTTAGAGGTGTGTGTGTGTGTGTGTGTGTGTGTGTGTGTGTGTGTGTGTGTGTGTGTGTGTGTGTGTGTGTGTGTGTGTGTGTGTGTGTGTGTGTGTGTGTGTGTGTGTGTGTGTGTGTGTGTGTGTAGCTGTACACAGTAGTCCAGCATGTGAAGCACTTTAATGACGTTGTGGAGTTTGGGGAGAATCAGGAGTTCACTGATGACTTTGAGTACCTGGAGACTGGACTGAAGAGCACTCAGCCACTCAACACACGCTGCCTTAGGTAAAACACACACACACACACTCAGGCTCTCCATACTCACTGCCTTAGGTAACACACACACACACACATTCAGCCACTCAATACATGCTGTCTTGGGAACTACACACACAGCATTTCAACACACGGCCTTGCGCACAAATTGTCAGCCTCTTAAAGCATGTTTCCTTAGGTAATACACACACACACACACACACTCAGGCTCTCCATACTCACTGCCTTAGGTAACACACACACACTCACATTCAAGCTATGTCACACACACATTGCCTTAGGAAGAAAACACACACACACACACACACACACAGAGCATCTTAACATGCATCACCAACACCCATAACCTCTTCACACAAAACCTTATGTAAAACACATACCCTCTGGAGATCTCTGCTGTAGGCCACACACACACATACACACACACACATTCACTCCGAGCAGAGCTTTGCTATGTCTTACCTCAGCACTCACACCATTTACAAGATGGTAGACCCACTTGGACACTTCAGACTAGTGCAGTCTGCACGCCTGAGTATTCCCTGTGTGTGTGTGTGTGTGTGTGTGTGTGTGTGTGTGTGTGTGTGTGTGTGTGTGTGTGTGTGTGCGCGCGCAGTATTATTAGTCTGGCCATGCGATGTGCCATGCCGAGTTTCCGTATGCACCTGCGAGCGCGGGGGAAGGTGGCGCACGTCTTCAAGATGCTGAGTGATGCCCCACAGCACCCGGTAAGCCTCTCTATACACACACACACACCAGAGGGTGTTGGCTGGCGGGGTACTGTAGCAACACATTACAGCTGGCACTTTACAGCACACACACACACACACACTGTGACAAGATATGAATATAAAACACTGAGCAATATGAACAACCGAACATTTAAACTGAACAATTCATAAAGTTCAAAAACTATAAATAAATAAACACTGTAGTGCGTGTGTGAGTAAGATGGAGATGAGTAAAGAGGATTGCTGTTGCATGTGCTGTCGTGTGTGTGTGTGTGTGTGTGTGTCAGAACCTGGCCCTCTGCACGGCGTCACTGATGTACATTCTGAGCCGGGACCGTCTGAACATGGACCTGGACCGAGCCTGTCTGGAGCTGATGATCCGTCTGCTGGAGCTGGAGCAGGATGACTCTGTGGATGACCAGCTGACCGCCCGAGAGATCTGCAAGGTCAAGGAGAAGATCCGCAAGCTGTGTGAGACCGTCCACAACAAGCACCTGGACCTGGAGAACATCACCGTGAGTGCACCCCCCCCCCCCCCCACAAACACACGCCCCTCTGAGCAGAACAGCTCTCCGTGGTTAGGCTGTTTGTGGACATACAGGGTTTGTTGTTCTGTCTCTCTGTGCAGACGGGTCACCTGGCCATGGAGACACTTCTCTCACTGACATCCAAGAGAGCTGGGGACTGGTTTAAGGAGGAGCTGCGCTTACTGGGAGGACTGGACCACATCGTGGATAAAGGTAACGGGTCTCACTCTCCATCTGCCCGTATGCTTCTCTCTCTCTCTCTCTCTCTCTCTGTTTATCTTTCTCTCTTTCTGCCCCCCCCCCCAGTGAAAGAGTGTGTGGACAGTCTGAGTAAGGAGGAGGATAAAGAGAGCCTGGTGGCTTCGTTGTGGGGAGCGGAGCGCTGCTTACGGGTTCTGGAGAGTGTAAGTAAACAGCAGGGAGAAGGTGTGCGTGTGCGTGTGCGTCTGTCTCTCTCATGTTGCCGTGTCACTTTTTAAATGTCCAGGTTACAGTCCATAACCCAGAGAACCAGGGCTACCTGATAGCCTACCAAGACTCTCAGCTCATCGTGTCCTCGGCGAGGTGAGGGCCGTGTGTCCAGAACGCACACCTGTGTGTGTGTGTGTGTGTGTTTGTGTTTACAATGATCCTGTCTGATTCACAGAAGAGTCGACATCATTGATGTAGTGTGTGTGTGTGTGTGTGTGTGTGTGTGTGTGTGTGTGTGTGTAGGGGCCTGTGCTACTGTGAGGAAATGATCCAGCGCTACAGTCGTGAGGTGAACAGCTCTCTGTCGTCCTGTGGCACCGCCCTGCCCCACTGTAGCCATAGCAACGTGGGCAAGGCCGTGGAGGATTGTATGAGAGCGGTGATAGGAGTGCTACTGAACCTCACGCACGACAATGGTGAGACACACACATGCATCCATGACAACAGTGAGACACACACACACACACACACACACACACACACACACACACTCGACAAGAACATGGTGTGTACATTGGGAGAGTTTGCTGCCTTATAACAATAATCTCTTTTTCTTTTTTCCCTGCCCTGTGTTTCTCTCTCTCTCTCTCTCTCGGTTGTGTGTGTGTGTGCGTGCAGAGTGGGGCAGCACTAGGACAGGGGAACAGGATAAGCTGATCCTGACGGCACTGAACTGTGTCCTCAAAGTCCCGCGATTCCTACCGCAGGAGCAGAGATTCGACATCCGAGTACTCGTATGTGTATACACACACACACACACACACACACACACACACAAGTGAACACATGTAAACTGACCTGTGCTGCTCTGCCTTTCTGAGTGTTGTTCCCGGCTCTTGCGTCCTTGTTAAAAGTGCTCAGTATGTGTCAGGTGTGGGGTTGTGTGTGTGTGTGTGTGGGTATGTCTCCTGCAGGGCCTGGGTCTGCTGATAAACCTGGTTGAGTACAGCTCCAGAAACAGACACTGTCTGGTGGAGATGGAGGTGGACAGGAGCTGGCTGATGGACACCGAGAAGGAACTAAAGACTGAAGAGGGTGTAGAGACAAGGGGACAAACCCAGGAACTTAGGCAGGGGGACGAGGACAACGAAGAAAGCACTCCAGAGTCCTCAAATGCCCTGTCTGCTCTGGTGCAGGTGTGTGTGGGAGGGGTGTGTGTGGATGGGTGTATTTTTAGGTTTTTGTTTCTGGCAGGAATCTTCTTAATTCATTGAAGAGATAATGCTGATTTTGTGTGTGTGTGTGTGTGTAGCTCTTCCTGGAGCGAGAGCGCGCAGCCGTGCTTGCGGAGGCTCAGACTGATGACCTCATTAGTGAGGCGCCCAAGTCTCAGGCTGACCAGAGTGGACAGTGGCAGGAGACCTCGGGAGAGATCCAGTGGGTTGCCACAGAAACCAACGACACACACGATGAGAAGGAGAAGAAGGAGGAAGAAGAGGAAGAGCTTGACCTCAATAAAGGTAGCCAGCCAATCCCCAGCCAGCCAATCCCCAGCCAGCCAATCCAAGGAACTGATTGTTGTTGGGTTTTTTTTGTTTGTGTGTGCGTTTCTCTCTCTCTCAGCCCTGCAACATGCTGGGAAACACATGGAGGATAGCATTGTCGCATCCTACACTGCCCTCCTGCTGGGCTGCCTGTGTCAGGACAGTCCGGTCAGTATTCCTCTCTCAGGACCTTCACACACACACACCTGCAGATTGGTGCTGTTACAAACAGCTCATACTGTGTGTTAGAAAAATGCATCGCTCTCGGAGAGTATCGCTGAATGAGTGTGTGTGTGTGTTTCAGATGAATGTCCAGGGTGTCAGAGAGAGCCTTCCTAAAGGAGATTTCTCCATTATGACTGACATGCTGAAGAAATTTCTCAACTTCATGAATTTGACAGTAAGCACTTTCCCAGCGTCTTATCCACACAGCAAAGCCTTTTCACCACGCCCCGTCCTCTCGTGAAGAGGACACTCATCAAGACGCACTCACACAACCCAGCACCAAGGCAGGTTGGGACATACGTCCACTAAAAAAACTCAGGAGAAATAAACACACAAGTCATGCATGCTCCGTTTGGTATGCGTGTGTGTGCGCACGCACATTGTCCAGTGTGGCATGGTGAAGCCATGGTACCCGCGTGAGGATAAGAGAGAAAGGAAACAGGATTAAACCACACACACACATTTAACTCTGTCTCATTAAAAGCAGTTTACCTAAATACCCACAGGGGCATTTCATAAAGAGAGCCCCATCCCAGTCCACCAGCCAGAAGAGGGCGCAACAGGCATCACAAACATGGGATGGGAGGGAATGAATACATGAATGAGTCAATGCATGCTCGCTCACGTGTTAAGGCCCAGATTTTTGGTAGTGTGAAGTTGTGTTCATATTCAGGCTGGTGTTTTGTTGGCTGTCTTGCACACAACCACCTTCTTCTTCCTGGCTCACACCCTTTTCTTCTGCTTTCAGTGTTCCGTCGGAACCACAGGACAGAAGTCCATCTCACGGGTGATTGAGTACCTGGAGCACTGTTAGCACTGGTGGGGCAGGCCTCCCTCTCTGTGGGGTGGATATTGTAGGAGCTGGCAGCCCACGTGAAGCCTGTAGTGTTTGGAGATGCACAGACTTGTGGTGGGAGGTGGTTGCCGTGTTGCTGGGGGTTACGCTCGGTGCAGAGACTCCTACGAGCTTCACTGGCCTTTGTCAAGTGTCACATGCGTATTTCTCAATAATCCTCTCATGCCAATTAAAAACACATGTGTAGGCTATTGTATTCTGATAAAATTAGGGTTTTGTTCCCTCCTTTTAATGCTTAAAAGTGATCCTCTGTTTTATCAGGTACCATGAATTATACTATTAAGTGTGTGTGTGTGTGTGTGTGTGTGTGTGATTGAGAATGAGATATTGTGTGTGTGTGTGTGTGTGTGAGAGAATGAGATATAGTCTGTGCGTGAGAGGTTTGGACACCAGGAGTGGAACGGCCAGCGTCTCCAATTTGGCCATCCGGTGTGGAGGACTTGAGAATTTAGGTCTCCAAGCTTAAAAAGGCACTCTGGATGCACGAGGTGCTGCACTGAACAAACGCCTAAATAAATGAACTCCAGGCCTGTGCACCACGTCACAGGACCTGCAACCCCGACCCCCTGCCCCCCATGCGCATGCATGCGACAGCACTCGATAGAGCAGGCCTTGGGAAGTTTCTGAGAGATGACCAGACAACGCAACATGCCAGGAAAGTTCTCCACGTTCGTTCAGACTTCGTTCCATTAAGATTGTTACTGTAGTTTTAAAAAGCTTGTGTTAAAAACAAAATCAATCACGTTGAAGAGAACCCATTTCAAAGTCTGTAGCATAGCGAGCCTTTTTTTTTTTTTTTTTTAACATGTACATTTATATGTACTTTTTTTGTGAAAAGGCGCATCCAATCAGCTGGACTGGATTCATTGCACTTGACATGACCACAAAAGGCAGCACTTGAACAATGCATAGGACTGTTTGCTTTTAGTTTGGCTGCTGAGAGCCCCACCCACATGGGCTGGCCCAACACGGCTGATTGGCCCACACGGGCTGGCTCAGCACTGCAACCACAGCACGGCCTTCTCAGAGCTTATGTACATACTGCTAAATTGTCTTGTATTATTATTGATCTTTTACTATTGCTCATGCGCAACAGTCGTTGAAGTACCAAAAAAACAAAAAACAAAACCCACGTCCAGTCAGATTCTGAGCTTTGTGATTTTAGTTGCTTTTAGTTGATTCCCCCAGACATTTTTATAAAGCATCAGGTTTTTTAAAGCATTCTTTTTAGTTGATTGAAGTAGTTTATCTTGCGTAGATGCACCCTTGCGCAGAGCTGGGCCTTGGCAGCACCGTTCTGGGGTGTGGGGCCCTGCCGGTTACGTGAGCGTGCACCTTGCCTGTACTCTCGCCTACGTGTGAGGGCACACAGCCATAGCGAGGAGCAGCTCTGCAGCAGACACACGAATCTGAGCGGGGAGGGAGTCCTGCACCTCCTGCTGTTGTAAAGTCTGTAAATGGAGCGCACTGGATGGTGGATGCTAGGCTTTTGGTCCTGATTTTTTAAATGCAGTTTTTTCTTAGTTATTTGAGATAAAAATGCAGAATAAAACATTTGCAGGAAATATATATATATATATATATATATATATAATGTGTGTGTGTATGTATGTATGTGTGTGTGTGTGTGTGTGTGTGTGTGTGTGTGTGTGTGTGTGTGTGTGTGTGTGTGTGTGTGTGTGTGTGTGTGTGTGTGTGTTTATATATATATATATATATATATACATATATATATAATATAAATATAAAAATTACACACACACGCACACAAAGTATGTATAAACAATTTTTACCAGTTTTCCAGATATTGTCTTTGGCTACCTGTAAATAAGTTTACCTTTAATAAATGAATTGCTACTTTATGTAACCTTGGCTTGGTCCCTTAAATGATTTTGGATGTATATATGTTTGTTTTTCTCTCTCTCTCCTTTGTCTAATTTGTGTTTGACTAATGTTCGAAAGGTGCTCACAGGGAGTCACACTGATCTTTACTTAGAGTTCAAACAGTGAAGAAAGATGTTTTATCTTCTTACACGGACAGGTGATATACTGGCCCAGCCATTTTGGTAAATGATCAGCACTGATGCCAGACTGTGCCAGCAGAAAATGGAACAAGGCTAATCCTGTCCTCCCTGTGATCTAAATGTGGCTTCTAAACATGCAGTAACTGTACGGAGGGCCAGCGGACTGCGTTGCTCTGTGCGGAGGGCCAGTTTAACGCGTAGCTCTGGACGGCGGGCCAGTTTAGCGCATAGCTCTGGACGGAGGACTGGTGAAGCACGTAGCTCCGGACAGCGGACTCGGCTGAGCGTGGAGCACTGGTCAGGACCCGGTGGAGCGCATGGCTCTGGTCAGAGGGTTTCTATCTCTGGTTTCTTTTGTTCTGTGACTGGGTATTATGGTCTCTATTTAGTCCATATGATTGATTGGACTGTGATGAAAATACTGATTTGTCAGAATTAATGTTGAATGTCACATGACTGCCAAATTTAATTCAGCCTCCATTTTGCTACACACTCATTTCAGTTGTCATTTAAAAATCTTTTCTGGTCTGGTTTCACTTGCCTTTTACATTTTTCTTTTAAATTCTGTATTCTAGACTTTTTGCATCCAGAAGGGGGAGTTGTGCTCTCACTATAGGAATGGTAAGACTGAATGGAAGAGGACTCCTCTCTGCAGAGGTGTGTGTGCGTGTGTTCGTTTGTTTCTTTAAAGGCTGGGTGACAGTCCCTGGAGAGATATCCCCTAACACACCAAGTCCGTGATAACGGAAACTTGCAGTAATGCCCCACGTAAATGCGGCTGAGGTGAGGATGTCTTTTGTCTGCTGCTTATGCACCAAAATGTTTAACAAGGTTCAAAATAGACTTGACAACTGTGTGATGAATATAAATTAGAATGTGAAGTTAGGTAACTTCCAAGCCTGTAAGAGAAGTGTCGTGCCCTGCCTTCCACACAGGTAACGGGTTCAAACTTCATTTTGATGTTTGGTTGGTAAGCGCACCATTGGAGTGCCTGTGCCTGTCCCTGGGCAACACTCCCAGCACACCTGTAATGTGATTGAAATCGTAATTTGCTCTGGATAAGTGTATATCCAAGTGTATACATGTTATGTAAAAGTACACATGTACCTGAGGAACTTGAAAGATATCTAGATTAATTCAAAGAATTCTACCTTTCAGAAGGTTTTTGTACAATACCAGAAGTAAAGGCAGATGGGCCAAAGGTCAATGACTACCATCAGGAATCTTCCTTGTATTGGGTGTAGTTGAGAAGGTGGCAGAAACGCTCCATGGAAGTCTAGGGAGTCGGATGTTTGATGTCGGCATGAAAAAGCACACTGGAATGTGTGGTCATTCTGAAACACCAAGGAGGAGTGTTCTCAGAAAGTCAGGAGGGTGCAGCTTTAAACATGCAGCAAAATGTGTTTGAAAAATGTGTGTGAGAAGGGGGAAAAAAAAACTAAACAGCAGGTGGGTTTGACTTTGGCAAGCAACTTCTTAATAATATAATAATAATATGATTTTGTGAGCTCTGAGTTGGAGAAACTGCTTTGATAGATTTAATTCATCGTTGCGCAAGCTTTAAGAGCTCCGGTTACAAGCCGCCTGCTCCGTCTGAGGGTCGTCTTGCGGCAGTGTCAGCAGGGCCGTTACCAGCACTCGAAGATCCGCCCACCGTGTGCCGAAAATGATCAAACACTCCCAGGGCTAATGACGGTTTTGCCTTTAGGGCAGACCAGCGAGCTGGCGCGGAGTGCACACTGCCTTTAGGGCACCACGTGGAGACGGAGTTGGCTGCTTGCCAGCCCTTTATCCCGGAACCTGCAGGACTGTCCCTGTGCTGGCGTGCAGGATTAGAGGACAAGGGTTATTAGGCAGACCCGTCAGCTGTTCTCTATCCATGCCTCGAGCCGAACACGGGTTACCCCGACGCCGATCTACGCGGCGGGGACCAGGGAGGGGGTCATCTCTCCGCCCTCCACAAAGGAAGAACTGTACCTGTGGACGATCGGGTGTTCGGATATACCCCAGACGCTCTTCACGTTGGAGGTCTAACACTTTAAATTTGCTAACATGAGCTGTGTGCATGTCCAGTGTTATAAAATTGTAGACCTCCCAATTATTCATAGATATGATAATGACTTTATTCAGTCTAAACATTTCAGTGGTGTTAAACCTTTTTGCCTATGGGCAGATCATTGGGTTTTGGAGAGTGTGTCTGTAGCAGAGAAACGTTTCTCTGGAGAAACGTGCAGGTTGTTGTCGTTGTCAGAAGCTTTGTTGGACTGACGTCTCCACTTGGAGGGACTGATTGAGTCATACGTCTGAGCTGCATGCGGTTTGTTTGAGACCGCGGCTTGTGAAATGAAAACGCACCCTGTGAGAAACTTTTGAGACTGGGGGATTATTTCATCTGGCAAAGTTCCATGAACTGAGACAGGCACGAACCTAAATGTCACCTTCACATGCTGAAATCACCATTCAATATTTAGACAGAAGAGAGAAATGTGTTTGTTTGTTTTTTTTATTCCCCCCCCCACCCCACCCCCCGTGCAGTGTGTGGATCAGTTATGCAGTGGCGACTAGTCTGGTCTGTTTAACATTTGACCAGTCTGAGTCCCATATACCAGTCCAATCCAGTACAGACTGGCCATGTTTTAGAGTTCAGACGGTCGACTGATCAGTCCTTCATCTGGTGTTATCACGTGTTCGAGCAGTGAGGGTTACTGCAGGAACAGACTGTTCTGGTGGCCAAGGTAAGGGGTTGTACTTACCAGACTTCTCTGTCTGTCTATGTTCAATAACCACCATAGTATTACTGAGTGGCAGCTCCACAGCAGTGGGTGTGGCCTCTGGCTCCACCTGCACAGCAGTGGGTGTGGCCTCTGGCTCCACCTGCGCAGCTCTGACTTGCTTCTACAGAGAGCCGGCAGACGGGGGGCTAGTGAGGACGCTCCCAGCAATCGTTCATAGCCACAGACACGTGTGCCTAATCAAATATTCATCTCTTGCTCTCTAGCCTCCCCCTTCCCCTTATTCTCTCTCCCTCTGCACGTGGTGATGGATCGCTCGTTTTCCCCACACTGACGACAGGAACGTGGCCCTCTGCGCCAGTACACGCCCTTCTCTAGCGTGTCGGTCTGGACCTGTCCGTGCACTCCGGGACGGACAGCGGCGCTGATTTTCCGTCCACCTGTTGCAGGACGTGCGGTCGGAAATGACGGCTAGAGAAAATCGGACTGGTGGGCTTTCGCTCTGGAGTTGGGAAAGCTGGGCTTACGCACGCACTGTGTCAAGAGGATGTGAACGAGGACACATGTTTGAGGAAGCGTCTTTGTGCTGTCGGGGGTGTAATTTATACACGAGAGAGAGAGCGAGAGCTCCTGCAGGAACAAATGTATCAAACCTCTAATAAAACTTTAAGGAAACAGACTTACTCAGTCCACCTTTCTTATCCATCTTCTCTTCTCCCTTTCTCTCTCTCCCTCTTTCTCTTAATTGTTTTCCCAATCTCTTCGGTAGGGATGCAGTTCTGCTTTCTGGCCATGTCCACGGATAGCTGCACGAGCCTGGTGGATGGCACAGACACTACAACTTTGGGAGCCTTTATATCAGTATGTAGAGTTATGGAAGCACGCATGCATACGTATTGCACACTTGTGTGAACCGTGATGTCTGGATTTACTGAACCTAGCAGAGAAACGCCCTTGCCCTGATAGCAAGAAGAAGACGACAGTAAAAAGAGACAGCTTTGCAGATAGACAGGTTGGTGGACAGACAGACAGGCAGACAGGCAGGCCTTAGCCTTGCCTTGTTGAACAGGGTTAATCTGTTAACCCAGTCTTTCTCTCCCATCGGTCTCGCTCAAGCGTGAGAGCCTCCTCCTCCTCCTCCTCGTTTCTCTCACTCTTCCGAGGCTCTCCGGCCACCCTGCACAGACAGACAGCCTGAGGGGCGTGCTCACATACGTGACGAAAGGAGGGCTGCGTTACACACAGCGAGGACGTGGCGGGTCTACAGAAGGGTGCGAAGGAAGCGAAGAAGCACACATTAAAGGAAAGATTGGAGGGATTACAGCCCAGCCGGAGAAGGAAGACAACAGGAGCGTGTTCAGGCGTGAGGCGAAGTTACTGAGCAGCGGGCACAGGGTGAGCTTGCCCAGAGCAGCGGAGGACTGTCCTGCGTGTCTTAACGTGAGTGCTGCTAGGGTGGTCTGTCGTGGGGTGGATGGGTGGTAGTAGACTGACAGAACCCACGGCTGTGCTGCTGAGGCAAGAGGAGAGAGGGTGGAGCGGTGTGGGGTTAAGGGTGGAGCGGTGTGGGGTTAGCTCCCCACCCCAGCTCTCCCCTACCTCCCACCGTCACGCACACATCGGTGAACGCAGATGTCACAGGGAAGGCCTGAGGGATCCAGGGTGGTGGTGCAGATGAACGGGGTTCATATCACTGACTCGCAGCCGGTCAGGCTCACAAACTCACAGCCGGACAGACTCGCGGCCACACGAAATCACAGCCAGACAGGCTCACGGCCACGCGAAATCACAGCCAGACAGGCTCACGGCCACGCGAAATCACAGCCAGACAGGCTCACGGCCACGCGAAATCACAGCCAGACAGGCTCACGGCCACGCGAAATCACAGCCAGACAGGCTCACGGCCACGCGAAATCACAGCCAGACAGGCTCACGGCCACGCGAAATCACAGCCAGACAGGCTCACGGCCACGCAAAATCACAGCCAGACAGGCTCACGGCCACGCAAAATCACAGCCAGACAGGCTCACGGCCACGCAAAATCACAGCCAGACAGGCTCACGGCCACGCAAAATCACAGCCAGACAGGCTCACGGCCACGCAAAATCACAGCCAGACAGGCTCACGGCCACGCAAAATCACAGCCAGACACGCTCACCGCATTCACGTTGGGTTTTGCTCTTTACAAAGTTCAAACAGCTGTATTGTTCTGCCAAACCAGGACAGAAGATTGCAACCTGCCTCCTCGGTGCTTGTGTAGCACACTGCGCTCCCTCTGAGTAACACACGGAGCTACCGTGCCTTATTCAGGAGCAGCGTTATGACATTTCAGTGTTGCAAAATTGTGAAATATGGGTTCAAACCATCGAGTGCTAAAAGTGACAGATGTAAGAAGCATAACTCCATTGCTGAATTATTGAGGTTCATTTGTTGTTTTCGTGACGTTTGTTCCGGAAGCAAACAAACCCTTTAGCCGATGTTAATTAGCGCTGAGAGCACGCGCCAGCTGTTTGCTGCAGGAAACAGGGAATCTCCACTTGTGTCCGGTTCGTAATTCCAAATGCCTCAGGACGCTCCTGCTTAGCTGGTAGAACGGATGAGACATTAGTCCGGAGTTCCAGATCACATACAGGGTCACGTTACCAACTTGCCTTCATCACACCAACCTAAACCACGAGTGATGTCAGGCAAGGCAAAGTCTGTGTGTGTGGGTGAGATAACTCTGGTTATCCAGAACACTTAGTGTTCCAAGGAGAACCAAAAAGGCTTAACAGCAAATAACTTTCACATCAAGCTTTTCATCGAAGTGTGTGTCCACATACGTGAACCCGCTTCATCTGTGTCAGTCCTTTTTTTACAGTCCCAGTCGGTTTTACAGTTCTTTATAGAGCCTTATGGACGTGGTCTGACTGCCTCTGTTATCTGACTCTGCTCTGCATCACACATTATAAACTGACCCTATAATGACTTGACTTTGTCCCTCAGAATGACTTGTGGATGTCTGAGGTTCTCCTTCTGTCTCTCGCACAAACACACACGTTCTCTCTCTGATCTGTTTGAGGTGCATTGTGCATCACTGGTTCACTGATTCACCAGGGCTTTAATGCTCAGCTCCATGGCCCAGCCAGAGCCACGCCCACAAAGCCACGCCCACAAAGCCACGCCCACAGTATATCTGTGTCTCTGTTTCTTTAATTTGGCTGTAGATTTTCACTAATCAACCCATCTCTGTTTGATTTCAGTCTTGGCTGTGCGTGAATTTTAGCGGCCTGTGGGTCAATCCCAGAAGGACAGTGACTCGTGAGTCATAACCGCGGGAGGACAGTGACCCGTGAGTCATAACCGCGGGAGGACAGTGACTCATAACCGCGGGAGGACAGTGACCCGTGAGTCATAACCGCGGGAGGACAGTGACTCATAACCGCGGGAGGACAGTGACCCGTGAGTCATAACCGCGGGAGGACAGTGACTCATAACTGCGGGAGGACAGTGACCCGTGAGTCATAACCGCGGGAGGACAGTGACCCGTGAGTCATAACCGCGGGAGGACAGTGACTCATAACCGCGGGAGGACAGTGACCCGTGAGTCATAACCGCCGGAGGACAGTGACCCGTGAGTCATAACCGCGGGAGGACAGTGACTCATAACCGCGGGAGGACAGTGACCCGTGAGTCATAACCGCGGGAGGACAGTGACTCATAACCGCGGGAGGACAGTGACCCGTGAGTCATAACCGCGGGAGGACAGTGACCCGTGAGTCATAACCGCGGGAGGATAGTGAGTCATAACCGCGGGAGGACAGTGACCCGTGAGTCATAACCGCGGGAGGACAGTGACTCATAACCGCGGGAGGACAGTGACCCGTGAGTTTTGGAGTTCTAATCAAGCAACAGGCAAAAAGATCATTAGGTTTCTTTAGCTCTTTCAACATATAGCCAGAAGCTGAGTAATGGAGAGAGAGCAAGCGTGTGTGTGTGTGTTCAAATCTCTGTAGTGTTTCATTGTCTTCTGTTCTGACACCCAGCAGTATATACCAGAATCTTGGGCTCACTGATTGTTTGCAAGCTCCCTGTTTTAATAGCCTTTGATTGCATTATGCTATGAGTAGTCCCTGACTCCCAGAAGACCTCAGACTCTCACCCCCGAAACATCTCCAGCAAGGAGCACCTGCTCCAGGTCCAGGTCAATACAGACCCTCTCTGCTGAGAGAGAGAGAACAGAATGACCACACACCCCCTCTCCACACACACAAGCAGAGGTTAAATACGTCTGTCACTAAAGATGGCTGGAACCGCAAAAGAGCTTCTGTACAGAGAACACACCCGCACTGTCCATCAACAAGCGCAAAACAGAATAAATGCTTAGATTTGGTAAAACAACATACCTTCTTCTTTTTATAGAAGAAGAAATCGTAAATGCCAGCAGAGGTTTAAATGATGTAAAAGGAATGGACTTAAAGACTGATGCACAGTCAAAACGCGAGTCAAAATGCGAGTCAAAACATGAGTGGGACGTGAATGGGAATGAATGGAACATGCAATTTTTCAGAAAGCTATCTGGGAGCTTGACAGGTCAGATCAGAGCAGGTCTCTCAGGGCTCATGGGAACATGCATCACTTTAGGGAATTTAAATAGGCATCTGCAAACCTTAGAGTGTGTGTGCGTGTGCGTGTGGAAAAGAGCAGCGTATTTGCATAGGGGGATTTTCCCCCCTAAGAATATCGTGTTGCTATGGTACCGTGATGCGTTCAGGAATTTACTGTGCTGCACACACCTCCTGTCCTCCATGGTACTGTTTCCTTCCACTGCTGTGTCACAGCAGTGCAGTTACACACACACACACAGTGTCACACCTGAGCTCTCTCTCACACACACACAGTGTCACACCTGAGCTCACACACACACTCACAGTGTCACACCTGAGCTCACACACACACTCACAGTGTCACACCTGAGCTCACACACACACTCACAGTGTCACACCTGAGCTCTCACACACACACACAGTGTCACACCTGAGCTCTCACACACACACTCAGTGTCACACCTGAGCTCACACACACACTCACAGTGTCACACCTGAGCTCACACACACACACTCAGTGTCACACCTGAGCTCACACACACACTCAGTGTCACACCTGAGCTCACACACTCACAGTGTCACACCTGAGCTCACACACTCACACACACACACGCAGTCACACCTGAGCTCACACACACACACACACACACACGCAGTCACACCTGAGCTCTCGCACACACACGCAGTCACACCTGAGCTCTCGCACACACACGCAGTCACACCTGAGCTCTCGCACACACACGCAGTCACACCTGAGCTCTCGCACACACACACGCAGTCACACCTGAGCTCTCGCGCACACACACACACACACACACACACACACACACACACAGTGTCACACCTGAGTTCACACACACACACAGTGTCACACCTGAGTTCACACACACACACACAGTGTCACACTTGAGCTCTCGCACACACACGCAGTCACACCTGAGCTCTCGCGTACACACGCAGTCACACCTGAGCTCTCGCGCACACACACACGCAGTCACACCTGAGCTCTCGCACACACACACGCAGTCACACCTGAGCTCTCGCGCACACACGCAGTCACACCTGAGCTCTCGCGCACACACGCAGTCACACCTGAGCTCTCGCGCACACACGCAGTCACACCTGAGCTCTCGCGTACACATGCAGTCACACCTGAGCTCGCAGTCACACCTGAGCTCACACTCATACGCAGTCACATCTGAGCTCACACGCACACACACACACGCGTGCACACACACACAGTCACACCTGACTTTCATCCACACAGGGTTAGTGTGGAGAACATGTGAATGCTTAAGGGAGCAGAAAAACACATCAGCTCACTTGCTCTGCATGTGCACATGCTCACACACATCCGCCTGACCCTCACACACTCACACGCGCGCACACACACGTGCGTGCGCACTCGCACCCAGCACATACATTACCATGATCGTTGCTCACAAATGTGTATTTTGTTCTTCCTGGTGTGTAGAGCTCCTGGTATGTGTGCTGTCTTTATTTATGTATCAGGAGTTGCACTATGGAACACAGTTTGCACAGTGAGTCTGACAGAACCTGGAGAACGGTCACACACCCACATATGTACACAATATGCCATACAGAGAGCCCATGTATAGCTTACTCTGTATTCATAATACGATACCTTAACTTAAAACACCTACACACGGGAGACTTAAGACGAACAGAATACTATACACTATACACTCCACGATACACAGAATAACACTGTACACTCAGTATTGTGTACAATAAGCACGTGTGACATGTAAACTAAGATCATTTAAATTTCATAAGTTCATTCTTGGATGTTTTGCCGAACAAAGTGTTTAAACATCTATTATGAGACTGTGTGTCCTGCGTAAATGCCTGATCCATGTTCAGTCTGCTTTAAGAATTGAGCTCAGTCTGCATGTGCAGTTTTGCCTTTTATTCCAAGCAGAGTTTATACGTTTGGGTTTTTAATGCCGTGTTTATTTGGTTCATCATTTCTGCTGTCTGTCTGGACTGATCCAGATCTCGTTCCCTGCTCAGTCAGTCAGGGGCTGAGTGCTAATGCAAACAGACTGACCACAGGACACCTGCAGCGCTTGGAGTGAGACAGACTGTGGAGTGAGACAGTTCATGCTCTGTGAATGAGAACAGTTTTGTTTGTTCAAATGATTTTAGTGCACTGCAGAGTTATTGCTCAGTCATGATCTTAAAAAACAACAACAACCAAACAAAAAAACATCTATGCTTTAGTTAATTTCCAGGCCTTTATTTTACTAATAACAAGACTATTAACAAATATAGGTATTCAGAGGTATTCAGAAGTATTCTCTAAATGCTACTCTAATTGTTACGAGCTTTTTCATACTCTGAAAATGATTTATTCAGTGCTCCCAGAACTCCAGGTAGGAAGCTTGTTAATATAATGCTGACCTGATATCTGAACATGTGTAAATATAGACCTGAAATATCTGAACGTGTGTAAATATAACACTGACCGGAAATATCTGAACGTGTAATTATAACGCTGACCTGAAACTAAGTTTGTGTGTGTGAGTGAGAGTGTGTGAATGTGAGAGTGTGTGAATGTGTGTGTACAAGACAGCACCAGAGAGGACGGTAAGCCGTAGGGCGGGTGTCAGTCCCGCTCCAGCGGGTCACTGTTCAGTATCTTCAGTTGGCCTTTCTGTTTCTGTCTGCAGGGAGTTCTGATGACACGGCTGTGATGGGTCCCCATGGAAATGACCCCAGCGCACTCTCTACCCAGAATCCCTCAGACTCGTAGGTGCTTCATGGTGGCAGCCGTTCTCAGAATATTTCGAATGTTTTTCACTGCAGCTAGAAGTGATTTGTCTGTGAAATGTCCTCCTCATCCCAGAAATGACGGAGAGACTGTATATCTGGATTATGACCCACGTCAGATTTCACTTGCCTCAAAGTTACAGCAAAGTTCACTTTAACACGGTGAGACAGGCTATCAGACATTATCACTGCAGATGGTGTCCGTGTGTGTGTGTGTGTGTGTGTGTGTGTGTGTGTGTGTGTGTGTGTGTTGGGGTGATTGTTATTGTAGCTCATGTACATCGATGCGATGTACCTAGCAGTGTATAAACATATGTTGAACAGTTGGTAAACTCTGTGTGGGTGTGGTGTCCAGATTATGACCCTTAACACACACATTGTACTGCAGTGCCAGTTGGAAATCATGTGTTGTATAAGATTTAGTTGTGCAGTGTAGATTGTGTGAATTTTCGACTCTGTCCCTCTGAATTCTTAACGTTAATATAGTTTTCCCTTAACATGTTCTCTGTCTTAATCAAAACTCAGAGCTGTTGGTCCAGATTATTCTCTCTCTCCCTCTCTCTCTCTCTCTCTGCCAGACAGGCTTGTCTCCCCCCCGGGCGCGTTCCCGCATGTCTGGCACACGCGCAGGGCCCCTGCGATTAATTACCACACGCGGTCTACCTCACGCTGCCAGATAGGCAGTTTCTCAGTGCGCTCATTTACATAATGGCAATTAGGTTTATTCCTACGTAGAAAACGGATCAGATGAACAACCACGGAACCACAACCTGAAACTGTACAGTATGCTCGGCTGTTCTGAAAGGTGGCTTTAAGCCATGTTTCTATTACTGTTTAAGCAGAGGGAAATGAGCAGCATAGATGTGCGTGTTGACTGGAAAGAGCAATGAATTTGTTCCGGCGCGTGTCTGGAGGCTGCTGTGCAGTGAAGAGTCTGATGGCGACTCTCCGTGGGGCAGAAGTGCATGAGTAATACCCACATAGGCCTGGGCACGGGGGCCGCATGCTAATCCGTTTCTCCGGCACGTGGCTATGACCTCGATGCTGAGTGCGTTCGGCGCCTTCCTGTAGGAGACTGACGAAATCTTTTAACACATTTTGGGTATTTTTTTTTTTAGTTACTATTTAAAAATCTTATCTGTCAATGGCATTGCGCATTCCGTCTCATCCCGAAACTAATCTGCCTTGCTGGAGCAGAGCGAGTCCGGCGGGCTCACGGCGCGCGGCGCGCACGCGGGCAGCGTTTTCGGTTTAATCGAGCCCACGCCGACGCTCGTGCTGTGGGGTTCGGAGTACCTGATGGATGTGCCCCCTGCTATCGTTTATCTCATTCTTCTGTTGCCAGTTTTAAAGTGTGTGTGTGGGGGGCGCTTTTACGCCACCGCCACGCCTCTGCGTGTGCTTCTGCGTCTCGGTGCACGGCGCGGCTTTCGTTTCACGAACCCGCTCCGGCGGAAATGGGGCGCGTTCAGGAGAGACTCTTTAAACACACACTCCACCCGCCGCTCAACGCACGCGCCCCGGGTCTCCGTGCGCCTTTCCTTATCGCGCATCATAGCAGGCCGTGATCTCGAGCGTTGCGTGGGAACTGCGTGGGAATGTCGCAGGCCTGCTCGAATTGAAGGGATTAATCACAAACACAGGAGCCCCGTGTAATCAGCCAAGTGTCCTCTGTTGCCCCGCAAAGTGAAGGAAGCACGTTTTGCATCCCATGATCAAACATGCACGCGTCTCCATTTCTACTTTGCAGATAAACCTACACCACCTTTTTTTTTTTTTTTAAAGCCCTGTTTTCATGTCCTTATTTTGGCTGCCGCTGGCTGTTCTCCAGCGCGCCACATTTGTCTTGCTAATGAAATGCACAATGCACCCCAGTGCGGAGTCGCGGACGGAACCAGCCACAGTCACTGTGCACAAGCTGCACTAATGCAGTGCGGCAACCAGTGTCGTCTCGCGCAGGGCCCACGCGTTGCGCTGCCAGGGCCGCCGCGCGCTGGACGCAGCGAGCAAACGGAGCGTGTGGCTCGTCGGCACGAACGAGCGGAAAGTGAGTAATAGGAACCTTAGCATGGCAGAAGTTTACCACGGAGTATGGTAATAAATGCCCTCACAAACACAATTAAAATGTATAAATTCAAGACCATCATGCTACATCTCATAATTATGCGTACAAAAGAAACAATTCTAATTACAATATTGTGTAATAGGATTCTGTGTATTATGAATATGTAAATACAATGCAAATGCAAAGTGAATTTTACATCTCCCCTTATTTAGAAGAGGGATTGCACATGAAATGGAGGCTTGACGGGTTTTTCAACAGACCAGTGGCTTCGAACATTCCAAATTCCGTCTGTGCTTTTCTCCAGCCGAGACCGACGCCAGGCAAAGTGAAATCTCCTTCCATCCTGGAGTTATCCCTACCCGGAGCCAAGCGAGGGTCACGAGCCGCTGTTAGGCTGACGGCGCCGTGTGGTCTTCTTTAAGCTCGAGGCCGGTGCGCTTAGCCAGGAGGAGGGGGTCCGAGAGGCGTGAATGTCCTGGTGCGTGAAGGCTGGACACAGAGCTATAAACGTGACGTACGTGGTTAATGAGTGTGGATGTGTTTTATGGGTAGCTTTGGGGTGTCTGCTTAGAAGCGTGTGAAATACACGAGAGAGAGAGAGAGAGAGAGCGAGAGAGAGAGAGAGCATGAGAGAGAGACAGACAGAGAGAGAGAGAGCATGAGAGACAGACAGAGAGAGAGAGCATGAGAGAGAGAGAGAGAGAGAGAGAGAGAGCATGAGAGACAGACAGAGAGAGAGAGAGAGAGAGAGAGCATGAGAGACAGACAGAGAGAGAGAGAGAGAGAGAGAGCATGAGAGACAGACAGAGAGAGAGAGAGAGAGAGAGAGAGAGAGATGGACAGAAGGAGAGGAAAAAGGGCCAGTCTTCCTCTGTCCTCTCCTTTGCTTTTCTCAAAGGGCGGCGTTATGGGTTTAGCTTGTTTGTTCCTTTGCCGGGTCGTTGCACAGGACGATGGCAAAAGAGAAGAATTGGGCACATGATTCTTTCTGATGCAGCGCACAGCAGGACATGCACAGCTCACTCGGTGAAGTGACCCAGGCCCCAGACGGAGAGAGACTGAGTGGTTCCTTGCGACCTTTGTACCAGCGAGTGATGGGAGCTGCTCCAAAAGAATACACCCTGAGCCATCGCGACTGGGTAACTATGGGTCTAGTGTCAAGGGAGAGGACCCTCCGGCCTGTTAATGAATCATGGCGCCTGTAGACATTTTTAAGGACACGTTGCTTTTGAATACACGCTGCACTGCATGTTGGGTGCTAGGACGCAAACACATTCTGTGCCACACGGAATACAGGACAAGGCAGTGGGCAGTGTATCAGCCTGAAAGTGTGTGTGTGTGTGTGTGTGTGTGTGTGTGTGTGTAAGTGAGCCACACGGTGCTTGTATGTAGATTATTTGAGTAGCTACAGATAGATGAGCGCAGCAGTAGCAGGTTATATCTCAGTCGTGCTCTGTGTGTGTGTGTGTGTGTGTGTGTGTGTGTGCATGCATCTTTGCTATTGTTGTGTCATTTGGGAACTAGAGAAAAGGGAGCTGTTTGGCCCTATAGTTGGCAGAAGAACAGTCTTCATTGTGTGTGTGTGTGTGTGTGTGTGTGTGTGTGTGTGTGTGTGTGTGTGTGTGTGTGTGTGTGTGTGTGTGTGAGAGAGAGAGAGAGCGAGAGAGTGAGAGAGAGAGAGAGAAAACACGGTTGGTTCCTGCTACTAGTGTGAAATGATTATCCTACTATGTTAGGAATGACCCAGCAGGGGCTCTGAGGCACATGTATGTCTGTAACTGAGTAAAACACATGTGAGGTGTAGGTCACCCAACTGAAGCTCCATGTTACCCGTCCTGCTGTTGTGAATCACATTAGTCTTTCCCAGATTGGGGTTTGTGTCTGAAGTAAACAGGCGCTTCCTGTTCTCTTCCCACTGGGGCTTTCCTGACTTCTCTCCTTAACAAAACTGCTGCGGACATCAGAGGTCACTGGAAGCAGTTGCAGCCATGCTGGCTTTTCCTCAGAGCGCTGACCCTACCGGGACACCTGACACTGGGTCTGGAATCGGCAGAGACCTTTTCTGTTTCCAGGTGCTGTGAGGTGATGACTCTCTAAGGTCTCCACACACACCCCCTCAGCCATCCTGCTGTTCCTTGTGTGTCTCTGCTCTGGACTCCTCCACCGCGGGACAGAAAACTGGGAGCGTCTCCATCATGTGCACAGGGCCAGGAGCTGGGTCACAGGTCTCCCACCATTCTCCACACCTTCAGGGTGTAACATGGGCTCGAACCCGGGTCAGATAGGTGTTGACACCGACAGCCTACTGGGTGAGCAAGCACACTCTAATGATGGTGGGCCCGTGTGCAAACCAGTTCGATCACAGAACCGGTAAAACAAGAAAAGTAAGTAACCAAAAGGTGGGGAGTGAACCCCAGTCACTTTGTTGCAAGCGGGTCAAATACCTGCTAGACTGCTGCAGCTATAAAACTACCTGCGCACATATCGCCCTTCAAAGGAACGGAGGACGACAAAACTGGAGAAAAAAACTAAACACCACGCCGAGCGTGGGAAAAGGGAGAACCAAGGACGCCACGGGAAGAACGGAAGCCCCGATGCCCTGCGGAACACCAAACTAAATCTTCCCAAACAAAACCACAAAACACGGAGGAACTGTAATGGCTAAGGGGAGCCCTGGGAGAGAGACAGACTCGAGAGGGGAAAACTGTAGAGGGGAGGGGACATGTAAAAACACAAACACCCTCACAGCACAGAAGTGAGGTGCAGCAGGAGGGCTCACAGACCTTAATACCCAAAGTTATCAGCTAGGAGCTTGGCTCAGAACTTTAGCAAACTGACTGGGTCACTGGGCTTATATATGGTCTAGCCCAGCTGTTGGGCATCAAGCCTGTTTAGTAGCGGGCCTGACTTGAGGCCTCCCTCTGGTGGCCGGAGGGGGCCTTGGCCTGGCACCGACCCTTACACAAGGAGAAAGGTCAGAGAGGTCTGAAATGTCAGCCTTTATGTAACCATGGCGTAGCACCCTGTTGAGCCACATAACACAGATCAAAAAAAGAAATTTCAGTTTTGCTTTGTTTACTTTTAAACTGAAATGTTCAAAGCTTCCCGGTTGGTCAAATATAACGGCAGCTAAGGTTCTTTTTGTCCAGCACCTTAACACGTTTGGCTGACACATTTTCTGGGCTAATTTCACCTAGACACGTCTGTGCTCTTATTCATCCTTACGCTGTCTCCTCAGATAGATGAATCCCTGTGATTCATTATTCTCTTCATATTGTATGAAAAGCTCTAAAGATGGAACTTTTGCAGGCTCTGGGATACTTTGATGACTTCAAACATTTATAGAGCCGGCGCATTATTCACCAGAAATGAGAGAAATTGTGAAATTTATGATTTTTATTTTTTTACTTTTGAGACTCTTTGATCTTGTACTTAGAAAGAAAGAATGCAAATAGGAAAGAAGCGATGTGTAAACAGAGAGATCAAACGGAGCACACGGGGAGAAAACGTGTGTCCTCTACAGGTGTGTCCTCTACAGGTGTGTCCAGCCTGCGAGCAGAACCTTCGTCTCAGATCTCTTCCTCCACTCCTAGGAAATGCAGCATGTTTCGCTGTGCTGGTGCAGCAAACCGCGTTGAATTTATAACTGCCAAAACCATTAAGCCCAGTACTGCCTTACACCTGCATGGCAGCCTTTTGTTTTTGTGGAGAGACTTTTATTTCTAATTAACCTTTATTTCAAAGGGCCAGAAGTGTAATTTCAGTAAACAATTGCAGCTGCTGTTAGGGGAAAGCTTTGTAGGAAGGATGGTTGAAGAAGCAGGTTTTGAGGATGGTGGAGGCCTAGTCTAGTCGTCTGGAGGTCTCTGACTGCTGCAAGCACATCTGGAGGGGTGGGTGGAGTGGTATCAGTCTGTGGAAATCTTCACTACCAGGACTTCACTCAAAGTGAACAGTGCAGTTAACAGGGTTTGTGTACCATGCTGTATGTAACACCCCCCCCCCCCACACACACACACACAAACCTGTTACTGGGTGTCCTAGTAAACCCTCCATTGTTACCTGGTGTCCAATTAAAGCACAAGTACTGAGCACTGAAAGCATGGCTGAAGCTCTGAGCTGTTGTTTAGTCTCCGAGCTGTTCTTTAGTCATGCTCTTTAGTCTCTGAGCTGTTCTTTTGTCTCTGAACACAAATACATGTTAATAACACTTATAGAACATGGCAATATCTCTAATAAACCATGTAAATTGCAATAAAACATGTTAATATCTCTAATAAAACATTTTAATAACACTAAGACTTAACACTAAAACATCTTACTAACAATAATGCATGTAATTAACACTAATACATGTTAATAAGACTAATAAAACATGCTAACATTAATACGTTAACACTAATACATATTAATAACAAATAAAATGTTAACACTAAAACATGTTAACTAATAATGCATATTAATAACATTAATACATGTTAACTCTAATACATGTTAATAACACTAATTAAACTTGTAATTAACACTAAAACATGTTAACACTAATACATGTAAATAACTAATACATGTTAACATTGATAAAACATGTTAATAACACTAATAAAACATGTTAATAACATTAAAACTTAACACTAATAATACGTGTAAATAACATAAAACGTTAATAGCATTAATACATGTTAACACTAATACAGGTAGATGACACTAAAACATGTTAATAACAATAAAACATGTAACACAAACATGCTAAAGCTAATAATACATGTTAATAACATATTTATGTGAACACGATGATCAGAAACATGTTAACATACTGAACAGGGACATGTTAATAATACATTTTAATAATACTATGAACAGAGGTGTGTCAATAATAATAATACATGTTAATAACGCTCTGAACAGGGACCTGTTAATAATACATGTTAACAACTCTAAACAGGGACGTGTTAATAATACATGCTAATAACGTTCTGAACACGGACGTATTAACACTATGAACAGTCTCTCTCCACATCTTTACACAGGCAGGATGCATGCTGATTGACATGGTGGGGTTCTCTCCCGCCCTTTAATGCCACGGACGTGTCAAGGAGAGTTTTATTGGGGAACAGCGTGACACCTGCGCGTTTTCACCCCAGCCGAGCAGGAGTGACCCTGATAACACTAATCAACTGTCTTAAGCCTGAGAGCAGTGGAACTGGGCGAGCACCTGCTCAGCTGGAACAAAACTCCCTTGCTCACGGGCCTTGGGCGCAGATAAGATTACGTACGCCTGCTAGAGAGTGTTGGGTTGCCGTGGATACAGTGTGCTATCCCCACAAAACGTCCGTTTATGTGATGGTGAATGGGAATATGTATGGCTTCTTCTGGCTTTGGAGGCAGTAGAACAGTGTACAGGGTCTCACTCATCTTTGTCTCATGCGTGTCTCACATTTGTCTCACCTTTTTTTTCACTTTCCTACTCACTGTCTCAGGCTTTTGCAGCCTTTGTCTCATCTGTTCTCAAGTGTGTGTGTGTGTGTGTGTGTAGGTGTATGTATGTATGTGTGTGTGTGTGTGTGTGTGTGTGTGTGTAGGTGTATGTATGTATGTGTGTGTGTGTGTGTGTGTGTGTGTGTGTAGGTAGGTGTGTGTATGTGTGTGTGTGTGTGTGTGTGTGTGTGTGTGTGTGTAGGTAGGTGTGTGTAGGTGTGTGTGT
The DNA here is from genome assembly GCF_013358815.1 of Electrophorus electricus. Classification (NCBI taxonomy): domain Eukaryota; kingdom Metazoa; phylum Chordata; class Actinopteri; order Gymnotiformes; family Gymnotidae; genus Electrophorus; species Electrophorus electricus. The sequence continues at coordinate 20,924,295 of NC_049547.1, forward strand.
GTGTGTGTGTGTGTAGGTAGGTGTGTGTAGGTGTGTGTATGTATGTATGTGTATGTGTGTGTGTGTGTATGTGTGTGTGTTTCATATAGTTTGGTGGTCACAGCACCAGTGTTGCTGCACTGCTTTCCCACCTCATGTTTATTTTAATGCTTGATACACACACACACACACACACACACACACACACACACACACACTAAATGTACTTCTCTGACTGCGATGACCATGTCTGCACTGCTGATAATGATAAACATTCTAAACAGACAATACTAAAACTGCATGGGGTTGGTGAATGGAGGGTAAACACACTCACACACACACACACACACTCACACACACACACACACACACACACACACACACACACACACACACACACAGTCAGTGGCTTTAAAAATGAGTCATCACATCTGATGATGTTTTCAGCAATGATAACTTCAACTGTCCTTGTGAATATATGATACACACACACACACACACACATTTGACTTCATAAGTAATTATTTATATTATATTAATAATTTAGAATTATAGATGTTGAATGCGATTCTATATTTGTGGCATATTTAACTGGCCCAGTGTTATTTCTTTTTTGTATGATGTATTTAAATATTTTCTAGTGAAATGTCATAGGGGATTATGGGATTGCTTGCTTTGTTTCCTAGCGTTGTTTTTTTGGTAATTATTGTGCGTATAAGATCTGTCAGAAGAGAGGAAAGTGGATACGGAATGTTCCATTAAAACAGCACCGGAGACATCCCACTTTAAGATGCAAATGGGCCAGTCTGTACCAACATTCATCATTTAAACTTGTCCAATTGTGATTAGCACAGGAGCCCTAAATCACTACTTACAGAAGGAGGAAAATGAGTGTTCTTTTTTTCTCAACCAGGTGAGTTCAACTTGGTAATATTGGGAATATATATATATATATATATATATATATATATATATATAGAAATAAAAGCATCCTACAGAGAAGTATAATTAATCATCACTTCATCTTTTCACAGTGTAATGTGTCATAACCCATCACTGCCCTTAGCCATTGGCTGTAAAGAGAAAAGAAAGAGAGAGAGAGAGACTAGCAGGAGGTCTACTGGATAAAGTACGCATGTATTCTGTAATTCAGTCCTTTAGATAAGATAAAGGGATTGTCCTGTGATGGTTGTGGGTTACCTGCACTCACACCTCACTCCAGCAGTCATTCATTCCCATTAAAGCTTCTGGGTATTTCTGCACAGTTTGCCCCGTTACTGGGATGATGCTTTCAGATAGGGGCAGGTTGGCACGCTCACTCTCCCCTGTCAATCACAGTGACACTAGCCAATCACAGGTGTCTGTCAGCTCATAGATCAGTGGAGTGGAGAGTACTAGTCTCTGAATGGGTTACTTTACGCCTGATGTTGCATGAGCTGCAGCTCAAAAACGTGCTGATTGGTGGTGACAGCCCTTGTCCTCCCTGATTGGCTGCACATGACAGCTCTTGTCTTTCCTGATTGGCTGTACATAACAGCCCTTGTGCTCCCTGATTGGCTGCTGTGTAACAGGGGAGATTACCTGAGAAGTGAGAATTGTCTAAACTGGGGAGAAAATTCAGGGAAAAATCCCACAAAGAAAATAATACAAGTAAACAGCATCTGTCCTGCAAAACTGCTATCTCCCCATTTTGGCCAGTTTAGTTATATGATATAATGTAAAATGTCTATTATCGATTTTTTAATTCCTTCTACAATTGTGTTCTTCAAACCAAAATCATGATCAGGTGCAAAATGTTGACCTCCGTTTTGAATGCAGACAGTAGGGGGCGATCTGACCACTTCCCTGCCCCAGTGGAGGTTTGGTTCAGTTCAGCACGTGTATATACTGTGTTTCAAATTCAGTCAGGCAGGAGATGTTATTTTATACATCACACACACACACACACACCCGTAGGTGAAACCATCCAGTCTGAAGAGTTTTTACAGTTTAACCTCTGATAATGACCGTCTAAAAGCAGAAAAAAGACTTGGTCCAAAAGAAGTGGTCTGACTCCAGAGAAGCTGAAACTTTTTCCTGAGGGTTCTCTCTAAGATCTCATCATTTAGTTTCATTTCATGTCTTTGTTCCTTAATTCTCAAAACCGTCATAATAAAAGCCCAGAAGGTGCAGGCACAAATCACTGTGATATTACCCTGCTCACATGAATGGATAAACCACAGCTTGTCAACCAATTAATCAACCAATCAATCAGTCAATCAGTCAGTCAGTCAGTCAGTCTTCTTCGTCAGTCTTGATTTGCAGTGTTGGTGTCTGTCAAAGGCGTGTAGTTACACTCTGACCCTTGGGTCTGTCTGTCCTGTCCTGGGCTTCTCTTGCTGGTTGTAGTGAAACAGAATTACTCAGCACCATGGAGTCAGATAGACATGTCCAATATAGCTAATACCATATAATCATGTTTTATATACACATGCACTCTGCCATTCTGAGATATTGATTGATTGATTGGTTGATAATTCCTTGGCTCATGTCATTAGACCTGAAACAAATGTAAAATGTAAAATTAGGGTTTAGGTGAGTAGATGAACCCTTCACATCCAGTAGGACTATAGTTCTAGTTCTGTGTAAAAAGTAGTTGGATCCATATCATTACTGCCACGCCCCCACGCCCACTCTGGTTCTTACTGGCCACTGGTTCCGGCCCACATACTTGCCCTCTCTCACCTGGTGTCCATCCCAGAGCTGCACTTACAAATATGAAAGTCAAGGGTCAAGAGCAAAAGATCCAACCGATGACTGAGCCGCGCTTAGTTTTGCCTTCACGGCCTGTGAATTTGTGTCCTGCGTCTTGTATGTGTCCTGCGTCTTGTATGTGTTTTCAGTTTTGCCTGAAGTGTGTGCCAACCTGTCTGTCTGGTTTCAGCCTCTACCTGACTGACTCAGATTTTGGTTTGTGTTCTGGATTTGTCTACCTGCTGTCGTTAAAATTAAAATTCCATTCTGTGCGTTTGCATTCTGTTCTTTTACTGAGTGACAGTCTCACTTTTAAATGGCACTACAGCCACCGTAATGTCCTGAAAAAAAGGTGAACTGAAGGTTTTCGAGAATGTAAAAGAAATAATAGCATTCAGAAGAAACATTTTGGATTTCAGCAGTAGTGTTGCACCAGATCCACCAGCGCTAACTCCTTCACATGTGATATGGGCTGGCCTGGTGTGCTGGACCAGTCATGTGAGAGACTTAAGATGAACTACAAACGAACACTTGATGGTTCTTCATCCTGGTTAAGCTGTGCACGATTCATCAGCATCATTTAAAATATTAAAGCATTATTTAAAAGTCAAAACTCTTGTTCTTCAGATGTTTGGTTCTGTCACTAAGGCTGAGGTTTGGAAATATGAGCCCATGATACCATGTCATGTTTTCACACATCGATCAGCTTCTGGTGGTAAACTTACATCCCACTACCTGATGAACCAGTTTCACTCAGAAATACACAATGTTTGGGAAGAGAGACACATTATGATTTCTGTTTCATGTCTTTCAACTCGATTCCTTTTGTATGCGTGTGTCTGTCTGTCTGTGTGTGTGTGTGTGTGAGATTTCAAATATTCTATAAAATATTTGTGACTGCGTGAATTTTAAAAACCACTGTGATTATTGGCCTTGGTGGGGAAGCTGGGAACACTGGGACACGTTATGGAAGTCACACACGGGGCTGTTTTTCATTTTTCTGAGTGTAACAAAAATGTCATCAATAATTGAGAGGATTTATGTGTCTCGGCTAAGATTCAAAGGCGCAGTTATCAACGGCTGAACCTTTAGTACTGAAGGCAGTCATGTTTATTCTCTTTCTTTCCACTGCTTTTTAAAGTGGGTTTTATAAATTCTGGGCAAAATGATTTTGTTTCTAACAGCCTCTCTTTAATCCTTCTCTCTCTCGCTCGCTCTCTCTATCTCATGTTTCCATGTCCATTAGAAGATAGGATCATATTATTTGTTTAGAAAATATTGTAATGTGATTTGCCATACATTTCTGGGGTTTACATGCAGTGGCATCTGCTAAACTCTAAACTGACATTTAAATATTTCCAGAAAAATTACGTAAAACGTAAAATTCCTTCCAAGCTTCTTTAGATCTCACTTCTGTTGTGTTTTTCTCTTCTAATATCTTGTCTTAAATCAGTACCAGAGACACAGACATTTAAATGCAGGGGGATGTAGACACATTCATGGACTTCTAATTAAATCCAAATCTTCACCTTCAGTTAAATGTCAGGGATTGATTTGGTAGTCCGTAAGGGTACTGTGTGATCGGCACCAGACAGCACGGTCTCTGTGTTCATCAGGTCCCAAGCCCAACTGTGCTAGTGGAGCAGCTGCCAAAACCATTACGTATAGTAGTGGAACCCACACACACAAGTGTTTGGCCCAGATAGCACCAGTGCCCAGAAAATATCCGTGGTCAGTTAAATCCATTTTGGTTCTATAAATGCGATCCTCATTTTACAGCCATTGGTTTTGTCTTGTTACTCTGACAGGTGATGGACCAGTGCCGCTGTGAACACACTGTGGCCAGTACGACCCTGCGATACCTGGCGTGGTTCCGACTTGTCTGAAATCGGGTTTAAAGAGATTTGAAGCACTGATGAGCCTTGCTGAGATCGAAGGCTGAGAGTTAGAAGCCATCCCAGTGCTAACAACACATTTGCACTGCATTTACACTGCATTCACACTGCATTCCTCAAGTAACAGGACAGTGACTCATTGTTGAGCGCGCATACTGTGATCTGGACACAGTGTCGGCCAAGTACTGTACATGTAGAGGGAGTCTGTGTGCTTCAGCTCTCTGTCCGTAAACTCTTTATTGCATCATTGTCTCATTTATCCTCAGTGTCCCCTCTTCAGGAGACCATAAATGTCTACTGTTGGGCCCCTGAGCAAGGCCCTTAACCCTCAATTACTCAAATTGTACTTGGCCATAAATGTAAGTCGCTTTGGAAAAAGGTGTCAGTTAAATGCTGTAAAAATCCATGTGTTCAGGTCTCATGTCCTCCTCCCTGCTGAGAGGTGGGATAGGTATCCATTTAGTGACTGAAGACTTTAAGAAAGCACTTGCCAACCCTATTGTTGGAGAGGAAGCCGTGCTGGTAAGTGAGTAGAACACCAACAAACTGAGCTGCAATAAGAAGAACAATTCAAGTTCCACCGATGTTTATATTGAGATAAGGCAATTGTGTTTACCTGTGTGAGCTTGTGTTAACCTCTTTGAACCTGTGTTAATAACCTCTTTGAACATTTGTGAACCTCTGTGAACGTGTGTAAACCTGTGTGAACCTCTGTGAACCTCTGTGAACTTGTGTTCACCTGTGTGACCCTGTACTTTGTTTCCTGCTGTGTTTTTTTGAAAGCCTGCTGGGTTCCAACTCCTTAGTTTCTTCCTTTCAGACAACCTTGGACAAACGTTTGTCGACAGACGACAAAGGATCCAAAACATTCCACGTCAGCTGTGGAACAGATCAGCAGGGATGGACGTGTCTGCCAGAGGACATGTCAGTGGAGAAGACCCGCTGATGATGTCACTCCCATCACCATCGTTTTTCTGATCCCATTGAATAGCAGCTCTATGGGAGGACAGATGGACAGACAGCAAGATGTATAGAAGGTCAGAAATTTGCAGTGCTGTTTACAGGGCAGGTCAGTAACCGAACCTGAATCCCACTGAGAATAGATTTCTTACTTCCTGAAGGTTAAACTGAAGACACACTCCTGAAGGCACAGACCCTCACACACTCCTGAAGACACACTCCTGAAGTCACACTCCCTCACACACACTCCTGAAGACACAGACCCTCACACACTCCTGAAGGCACGCTCATGAAGACACACTCCTGAAGTCACACTCCCTCACACACACTCCTGAAGACACAGACCCTCACACACTCCTGAAGACACACTCCTGAAGTCACACTCCCTCACACACACTCCTGAAGACACAGACCCTCACACACTCCTGAAGGCACGCTCATGAAGACACACTCCTGAAGTCACACTCCCTCACACACACTCCTGAAGACACAGACCCTCACACACTCCTGAAGACACACTCCTGAAGTCACACTCCCTCACACACTCCTGAAGACACACTCCTGAAGACACACTCCATAAGCAGGGACTTATGACTGCATAAGTAGCTCAGCAAGACCAGAGATCACATGATAACCAGAGATCACATGACCAGAGATCACAGCAGGACCAGAGATCACATGACCAGTGATCGTCTCCACAGCCTGCTAGATGTCTGCAGGACTCTGACTTCAGGTATTCACAAATTCACAAAGGATTTACAGTCAGGCATCGAACACGAGCATTTTATTTCAAATTATGGTAATCTATCCAATTACCCTGAAATTGGTAACCAGTACCCTGAAATTGGTTGAACCGCAAATTATATGGGTCTGATTTCTATATGGTTCATTTAAAATAGATGTAAACATGCTGGAATTAAAGGTGACATTCTGCATTTTAACCCCATGCAAGCAATTTAATTCTCAAATGAGGTCATGAGGATGGTAATCTTTTATCTTAAAACAGCATCCGCTAACACTGCTCTGCTGGAACTGCCAGCCTGACTCCTGCTTCTAGTCTACCGGCCCTGGTACCGGATGCACGCACATATGTGTTCTGCAACTACGTGTACACATATGTATTCTGTAACTAGTCGTAGACACGTATGTATTCTATAACTAGGCACACACGTATGTATTCTGTAACTAGGTGCACACGTATGTATTCTGTGACTTGGCATGCACATATATGTATTCTGTGACTAGACATGCACACATGTATGTATTCTGTAACTAGGCGTGCACACGTATGTATTCTGTAACTAGGCACATACATGTATGTATTCTGTAACTAGACGCACACACGTTTGTATTCTGTAATTCTGTATCTAGGTGCATACACATATGTATTCTGTAACTAAGCACACACACATGCATGTACTCTGGAACTAGGCGCACAGACATGTATGTATTCTGTAACAACGTGAACACGTATGTATTCTGTAATTAGGCAAACAAACATGTAAGTATTCTTTAACGAAGTGCACACACGTGTGTATTCTGTAAATAGGCGCACAAACATGTAAGTATTCTGTAACTAGGCACACACGTATGTATTCTGTAACTAGGTGCACACATGTATGTATTCTGTGACTAGGCATGCACACATATGTATTCTGTGACTAGACGTGCACACGTATGTATTCTGTAACTTGGTGCACATACATGTATATATTCTGTAACTAGGCGGGCACACGTATGCATTCTGCAAATAGGCGCACACGTATTTATTCTGTAACTAGGTGCACACACATGGATGTATTCTGTAACTAGGTGCACGCATGTATGTATTCTGTAACTGGGTGCACACATGCATGTATTCTATAATACAGTAACTAGGCGCACACACATGGATGTATTCTATAACTACTTGCATATACATGTATGTATTCTGTAACTAGACACACACACGTTTGTATTCTGTCTGTGACTACTCACGTATGTATTCTGTAATTCTGAAAGTATATGTGCTCACGTATGTACTCTGTAACTAGGTGCACATATATGTATTCTGCAATTAGGCGCACACATGTATGTATTCTTTAACTCGACACCACACACATATGTATATGTTCTGTAAGCAGGCGCACACACATGTATGTATTCTGTAAGTATGTGTGCACACGTATGTATTCTGTAACTAGGTGCACAAGTGTATGTATTCTGTAACTAGGCATACACATGCTTGTATTCTGTAACTAGGCGCACAAATGTTTGTATTCTGTAACTAGGCATATGTTTGTATTCTGTAACTAGGCACACACACGTATGTATACTGTAACTAGGCATAACACAAGTATTTATTCTGTAACTAGGCGCACACACGGATGTATTCTAAAACTAGTTGCATATACATGTATGTATTCTGCACACAAACATGCATGTACTCTGTAACTAGGCGCACACACTTATGTATTCTGTAAATAGGCACACATGCATTTATGTAATCTGTAGCTAAGTGCACACATGTATGTATTCTGTAACTTTGTGCACGTGTATGTATTTTGTAAATAGGTGCACACAAATGTATGTATTCTGGAACTAAGCGCACAAACATGTCACTATTCTGTAACTAGATGCACACGTATGTATTCTGTATCTAGGCTCACACACATGTATGTTTTCTGTAACTAGGTGCACACGTATGTATTCTGTATCTAGGCGCACACACGTATGTTTTCTGTAACTAGGTGCACATGTATGTATTCTGTGACTAGGCTTGCACACATGTATGTATTCTGTAATGTGGCGTGCACACGTATGTATTCTGTAGCTAGGTGCACACACGTATATATTCTGTAACTATGCGCACAGATATTTATAAATTCTGTAACTAGATGCACACACGTATGTATAGTGTAACTAGGTACACATACATGTAAGAATTCTGTAACTGTGTGCAGACATGTATGTATTCTGTAATTCTGTGTCTAGCTGCACATGCATTGTATTTTGTAACTATGTGCACAAACGTATGTTTTCTATAACTTGGGGCACAAATATCTGTATTCTGTAACTATCTGCACACATATGAATTTTTTAAATAGGCGCACACAGATGTATGTATGCTGTAACTAGGTGCACACACATATTTATTCTGTAACTATGCACGCACACATGTATTCTGCAACTAGGCGCATACACATGGATGTATTCTGTAAATAGGTGCATGCATGTATATATTCTGTAAGTGGGTACACGTATGTATTCTGTAATTCTGTAACTAGGCTCACACACATGTATGTATTCTGTAACTATGCACACACATGTATGTATTCTGCAACTAGGCACACACACATGGATGTATTCTATAATTCTGTATCTAGGCACACTCACGTTTGTATTCTGTAACTAGGTGCACATGTATGTTTTCTGGAACTAGGCTCACACACGTATGGATTCTGTAACTAGTCGCTCATAGATATGAATTCTGTAACTAGGTGTACACGTATGTATTCTGCAACTAGGCGCACACACATGTATGTATTCTGTAACTAGGTGCCCACGTATATATTCTGTAACTGGGTGCACATGTATGTATTCTATAATTCTATATCTAGGCGCACACACATGTATGATTTCTCTAACTAGTTGCACACACATGTATATAGTCTGTAACTAGGCGGACAGTCTTATGTATTCTGTAACTGGGAGAACACGTATATATTCTGTAACTAGGTACACACATCTATGTATTCTGCAACTAGTCACACACACATGTATGTATTCTGTAACTAGTTGCACACATGTATGTATTCTCTAACTATGCGCACAGACATATGTATTCCGTATACGCTGTTTTCCATTTCTGACCTCAGTGTATATTCACTGATAAGGTGATGATCACAATGCTATGTCACAAACATATGCAGGACCCAACCCCATAATAATCACAAAAAACCTTCTCCAGTTCACCGCAATAGATGCAGAGGTCAACCATAATAACAGACACTTCCTTTCAAAGCCCAGGGTTAAATTTGCCTATGCACAGGCATTGTGAGATCTGAGTTTTGAGAAAGAAAGACGTCTTGATGTAGGAACAAGATAATGCATTGAAAGGAGGTTTGCTTTGGCGTCCACGGTTGGTCATGTGTAATGCGCACAGAAACTCACCCCAGCAGTGCCAGAGAAGGAAGGAGAATGACGTTCAAGGTGGGGATTAGCTAGGGTTGGGTGTAGCAGAGAGGAAGGAGTGCGCGTGTGTGGGTGTGTGTCTGTGTGCTTTCTTCAGTATGCAGAGAACGTGTACGAGCTCCAGATTATGAATCTGACTGCTATCAAGGGAGTACTGAACAGAGATGGAGAGAGGGCGCGATGGAGAGAGGGAGAGACCTCCAGAGATATTTTCACTTTGAAAATACATATAAATATATACCCAGTGTATGTGTATGTGGATGTGTATGTCCTTGTGGCCTTGAGAAGTCATATCTCAAACTCTAAATAGCTGATAAATTCACATTCACAGTGAGAAAAATCTAAAAACCAGTAAACCTGTTGTTTTTCTGTTATGTTCCTAGAACAATGTTTACAGTGGCTTCTTTATGAGATATCCAGGTTATCTTTAAATGCAATATAGCAAATAAAATAATTTTAATTCTGGAACCTTCCAGGATACAGTGGTAAAATGCAAAAGATAAAATATAAAATGACTCTCTTTTGTGAGGAAAGACGTAGTCTGGAATCTAAAACCTTCATCACTGGCAGTCACTTGAGGATGAGGCCCATTAAGATGACTTATGTGTCGTACGATGGCTGAGGAGTCCAGTCCCCAAGCCACATGTCCTGGGACAACGGAAACAGGATGTTCCATTTGGGAGCTGCCTTCGTAAATCTGGGTTCTTCTCCTTCTGTCATTGTTTTGGTAACTACATTGGAATGCGGTCAGTCTCATGGTTCACTGCTGCTTGATTGGTCATGTGGTGCCATTGTGGGCGATCCCTGGCCAGGGCGTCCCTGTTAGCAGTGTTGCTCTGTTAGCATTGAAGTCGGTACTCAATCTCAATGCTACTGGGACTGCTCTCTGAGACCAGTAACAGAATAACGTGGAGGTAGATGGTGAAAAGGTTCGGCGTGATGTCCCAACCCTGCTTGACCCCTGTTAACCTGGTTAAAGGATCTGTTTCTGTCCCAGTGTACAGGACAGGTGCAGTCATCCGATCATGTGGCAGTCCCAGCCTCAGGTGAATTTGATCGAGTGTTTGCCAGGCTGCAGTTATGTGCATAGCACCTCGAGAGTGTCTGAAGCTACGCTGAGGTTTGGGAGGGGATTTCCTTGGCAACTGGGAGCAACTGGGGGGATTTTTCCTGCCTGTGGAGAGCAGAGTGATGTTGCTGTAGTTTCCACACTGTTTTATTGCCCTTCTGGAAGATGGAAACAATGTTCTCATTGTTCGCTAATATGAACTTTACCACGTTTTCTAATGTAATGTTTACCCAAATGTTTTCTAATATAATCTTCATTAGAAGATTATATTAATAATTACTGTATTATGCATTATGTTCAAGGTTTTACAGTGTTCATAATTATTTTACATATTGGTGTTACTCACTATCTGCTGAACCTCTTAGCAGGGTTCATCACTCTTGTACAGAACATCAGGGTCTAGATCAGGCCTGACGGCGCTGAGGTCCTGTGTACCGTCCGCTTGGTAGCTCTACTGCGGCCTCGCATGTTCAGCGGGGTAACGGTGGCACTTCAGGAAACATGACAAAGTCTGGGAGACCAGAGTCCATGAGCTTGCAGTCTGAAGATTTATATGCAGCCTTTTTTGCTCTCTCTCTCTCTCTCTCTCTCTCTCTCTCTCTCTCTCTCTCTCTCTCTCTCTCTCTCTCCTGTTGGGATCTCCAGAATGGTTGCAGCCTTTGTTACTGAAGTCATTAGTTCATAATCCATCTGTGGCACAAGACTACATCCGCACTCTCTCCGCAGTTCTCAGAGCTTGGGTAAAGGATCAGATGTCATGTTAATTCGTTAGCAGGGCTCCTCGTCGAGTCTGAATTTAAAGCATTATTGCTCTGATTATTACCCCATATCTCCTATGCTTTAATGAATTCACGCTCAGCTGTGTGGCTCAGCACAAGCTAAAAATAGACTGCTTATAGGACACTTTTGTCTGGGATATCTGGACTGGGCTGTGTACGAGTCCCACCTGCCGATACAGGTCAGCATTTGGCAGAGGCTCCCACCTAGAGCGGCCTACACACTCTGCAGTGTGACTGTATGTGTGTTACCTGTATGTGTGTAAGCTCAGGACTTTAACACCCTGCTATGCTATGTCGAGACCAGTTAACAATGTTTGGAGCCTACTACTCGATTAAAAGCAGTCTAACAGGTTAGTTATGGTTTAAAGGCGGACGTCGTACAGCGGATGTCGTAATGTCACAGGAAACGGAAATCTGCAGGAATGACACCTATAAGCCGTCTCTTAACCACAGTAAACTTCTCAAAGCAGTTAAATGATGTGTGGATTTAGCAATAATTGAAATATCAAAGCAATATCACTATAACTAGGAAACGAGAATACAAAGTACTAGCAAAAGACACAAAGAATGCGCACATCAGTACAAAATAAATACAATAAATGCAATCTGCTCTTATGTGTCTCACTATTGACTTTTTTCCCCTTTTATGGGAGATTTTAGAAAAGAACAAAACTGTCCCAGGAACAAGTGAACCAACGAGTCATCAGACTTGATGACCTTGACCATGTGGTGAACAGACTCACTAAAAAGAAAAAGATCGCAACACATTGGAGAACCAGAGAATCAGGGCCCAATCAGGCCCCTCTGTACACGGGCTCACAGACCACTGCGCTGTAGTGATAACCTTTCGCAAATAAATCAATGTGTCTCCAACTGTAGCACCATAATATGTCCACCTAAATATTATGATGCCACTCTAATTCCCCCGAGGTGTGAGCTTAGAAAAGTGTGCCCCAGAAATCCAGTCTGTTCCCCAACAGATAAAACAACTTTTGCTAAAACACCCAAGATCAAAAAGGAGTTGTAGGGAGTTGCTCAGATTGAAGGATAGCAGGAGATGTAAACAATTTCTCGTGTTGCTGAATAATTGAGACATTAGTTCAGCCTACACTCACATCAACCACATTCTCCTCTGCAAACCAACATTAAAGAACAAATCTCTATCAGCCATTACTCAAGCCCTGACTGCATGGGAAGATTAGCCTCACTGGGGTGTGTGTGTGTGTGTGTGTGTGTGTGTGTGTGTGTGTGTGTGTGAGTGTGTGTGTGTGTGTGTGTGTGTGTGTGCATCTGTGCGCTAGTTAGAGTAGTTGGTTTTATTTGGTTTTGAATAGTGACTACTGCAGTGGGTTATTTACAGACTGAATGACAAGATGACAGTATTTTTCCTGGTACATTGTGATAAAGGAAGAGGGTACACAACTAACACAACCAAATACACACACACACACACACACACACACACACACAAACATGCCTTTCTTACATGTGACATTTAAATAATGTTCTCATAACTGTATGCCGTAGCCTCCATATGTCTAATTAGCTAACAACAAATTTGCAGGCATGTGAATGCATTCTATGGCAATGCATGGGCTTGACATTTGGAAAGGGATACATTGTCATTTTTTTAAAAACAGCTGAATAGATCCGTGTAACATGAGCCAGTGGTTTTTGTTCTAAAACCCTTGTCCTGGGAATTCCTTATTCCGTCTCACAGCGAATCTTTCCCGACAACCGGATCTGGGGATCAGCGGATGTAATGGCATGACAACACCGAACCTTTCAGCGTTCACCTCGTGATGATGGTGTCATCTGTGTTTGTACTCAACCTTGTCAAAGCAAACAGAAGAATTCAGTGCGGCTTATTACTGTGTCGAAAATTGAGGCCATAAATATTTATACTGCTAGTGAGCGGGGAGTCTATGTAAATGTATGGGCCTTGTTTGCCAACATAGTAGGTTTTTCTTGTTAAGCTAATGGTCGCTGTCCATGGTACTAATCATGGCTCTATGGCACTGAGTTACACATTCTAAACTCAAGCAAACACACATCTGACATTAGCTGTGATGCATTTTTTTCAGAGAATGAAATGACTTGAAATGCATTAAGGTCAGATTCTACCTTAACAGGAAACAAAACCGACCTTGTTTACACCTGGTTTTGGTTAATTGTTCAAATCTCTGAGGAGCTGAAACCTCAGGAGGGACGTCATAAGACAGGATAAATGTAGCATCACAGCGACACTGTCTTACAGTGAAAAGCAGTTACACTGAAGTTCTGGAGTACTGAAACGCAGAATGGGTTCGGGCTTTAGTGCGTTCTCATGGCCCGACACCTGATGCAGACCCACGAAAACCTTGGTAATGACACAGCGTTTGCAGTCAGGTGAGATAAGATACAGGCAACGAACCCCTGTACTGCCTGTGATGTCACCCCTGTGAGAGGGTCATCAGATATAATCTGGAAAATCATGTGACATCAAAGATTACAGGTCGATTGCCCATATCACCAACCGTTCACTGAAGACAGGAAACTGTTCACTGATGACAGGTGACTGTTCACTGAAGGCAAGGAACTATTCACTAAATACAGGAGACTGTTCACTAAAGACAGGAGACTGTTCACTGATGGGCACTTTTCAAGTAGTCTCCCAAATCTGCAGAAAAATGTCCAACGTCTTTTGCCCAACAATGTCCTTTCGTATGATTCCTCTTTTCTGGCCTCATTCCTGTCTCTTGTTTTCCAGGCCATGCGTCACAGAGTCATCTGACACATGAGTGCTGGCTGGTGTAAAGGTCTGAGAACGGCCCCGTGCGCAAATCACGCACGGACGAGTAGCCACAGGATCCAAATCCACAGAAACGCCAGCATTTATTCGATCTGTCTGGGCTGATCCTGTGATTAGACAGGACGATGTCTCCACACCAGGGAGAGGGAGAAGAGACACTTCCCTCAGCTCAGTGCTTCTGGATTAATAACTAATGACTCGTGTTCATCTGACAGTGGAATTTCCTCTGCTGCTCATATGGTTACCACGGTCCCTTCCTGTCTGTGTGGATAAAGAAGACTCGCAAAATGGCTTCTTTCTGAATGTTCTGCTTGTAGAATATGTGTTGCCTTAGTTGCCCGATACTTTGGATCTTTAACAAGATATCAAAAAAACTCTCTGAAATGTTATTGAGTACCCTGGAGAATTTTGCAGGTTGCTGACATGTCATAAAGAATTTTGGGCACACTCTGTTAAGCACAAAAAAAGTTCTGAAAACTGTTTTTATCGACTTGGTCTTTCACCGAGAAATCTAACATTTAAAAAAAAATGTATTTTTAGAAATCCTGAAAAACACATCCCTGTTATTGACTCTCCTTCCCTTCACCCACAGGCTTGTAACAGGCACGACGTTGAGGTTAGGGGCTGAGAGGACCAGTGCGGAAGTTTAATTCCATGGTCAGGGAACCGTTTGGTGCGGAGCTCCAGGGTTGCTTTGTATCATTGTCCCACTAGGAGATCCAACCCTCACCCAGCCTTTACCTTATGCAGCATCCCAAGATTCCCTGTGTGTCTGAAGGAGTCCCACACCAATGCCAGTGTACCAAATGTCCCAGCACAGACTCGATTCTTCCTGCATGGTTTTGACTCTTTACAGCAGTCCATGAAACATGTCAAAATGGACTGTTACATTCCATGTGCATGATACTCTGTATGTCTTACATTCAAAGTACATGCTACTTTAAAAGTGGAACTTTGTAAGTGATCTTCTCTGAGCAGAGGCAGTGCTCTGCAGTTTATATGCTGTAGTATACATACAGTTCAACCAGTCTTCATAATAACAAGCCGCTACCGGAATATTTTTATCTGTGCTTTCTAAACATTACCCCTTTTCACCTCAGTATTACTTCAGTCAAATACCTGTTCTGAAAATAAGCACTGCTTATGTTTTGTTGTGAGCCGAACCATCTCATAAAACATGGCATCTTGTTACTTCAGAGCTCAGAGAACGACTATAATGAGCGTTTGATCCTGACTGATTAGCTCTGGGAACAGAAATGCAAGTGCGTTTGAATCCCATAACACCCCACTCTTCAGGGCTTGTTCATTATGCCGGCTGAGTAACGAGGGTCGTTTAATAACAGGCGCATAAAACAATGCAAAACATCCTTCCTTCCTTTTGATCTGGTGTGATGTTGCCGTGTCTGCTGTCAGCTCCAGGCTGAGATCAGACTTGATGCTGAACTCTCCTCCTTCATTCCTCTGTACCCTGCCGTCACTCACGTCTTTGACTGAGTATTCATCGTCCCTGCGGCCGAGTAGCGTTCGACCCACAGGTCATGTGTGCGGAGATGACGTGCGTAGCACCTGCTCTCGCCGGCCTTCTCTGTCCTGTGATCTTTTCTATTGTTTCCCATGTCTTCACCTCAGCTTTGAGTGGTGCATCAGTACACGGGGTGGATCCCATTATAGAGCCGACTGTACATGCGTGTCAGCAGGTCAGCTGCACGCGTGTATATGTTCTGACTGCTAATATTAGGTTTGACGATCAGTGTTATCATAGCTGTGAACTGAGATGCCATCATTCTTTGTTGTCTTTGTGACTTGCAGGTGTTCTTTCACTGATAATTAGCAGCAATTTTATTTTATATTTTCAACTCTTGTAAAACAAACTGTTTGGTTTTCCAATTAATCCATTTTTTTATGTATGCATGCAACCATAATTTGAGGGAGCGTTCAGGATTTATTGTCAACAGTGAGCTAGCTAGCTGTGTCATATGAAATGTTCTGTTTGATAGGGGCATAAAGTCAGATTTAGTGTGGGCATTGTCAGTTTAAAGTATACATCAGTAAAATGTGGTAAACTGTAATTTCCTCATGATGGTTCCCATGGCCTGACATGTACCTCAGCTTGTTAGGATGGCACTGCACTTTACTACTGGCAGGATAGTCTGATAATATAATTTCACATTCTGAGAATATAATTTCACAGTCTGATAATATGCTTTCAGTAAATCTTGTTTGTTTCAGTTAGTTTAGATTTACATTTCTTATAACAGCAGTTAGAAGGATAAAAAATACACATGCATACAATTTGTAACCTATTCACAACATCGGGGATATTCCAGGAGAACAGAACCAATTCATAACTCATACAGAAGAATTCTTGTAACGAGACATTGTAATAGAAATGTTCCAGTGGACACACGTCAAGAGACTGCAGGGCTGTTAACTTTTTAGGGGACATTGTTCCGTTCAGTTAGATTGTCACATTGATCTGTATGACATGATACTAGCATGGTGTGACCTGTAGGAGCTAGAGCTATTGATACACACAAAAAAGGCGGTTGAGCTAAAATGCCCACCAGGCTCAGCTTGTACGAGATAAAATGCTCATCAGTCTTTGCCTATACAAGCAAAAATGCCCACCAGGCCTGGCCTGTACAAGCTAAAATGCCCACCAGGCCTGGCCTTTACAAGCTAAAATGCCCATCAGTTTCCACCTTTACAAGCTAAAATGCCCACCAGGCTCGGCCTGTTCAAAGCTAAAATGCCCACCAGGCTCGGCATGTTCAAGCTAAAATGCCATCCTTGCTCCACCTGTATTGCTCATTACATGGAAAACTTGATATAAGCAAGCAGATGTTTTGCAGTTTTAATGTTGGCCACAAGGTGTCAAGGTCAACTGTTTTGCTTATATCAACGTGTGGCTACATGTAGCGCATTCTGAATGTATTGTTATCATTGCCAAGACTGTATACCAGCTTTATTTTGTGTGTGTGTGTGTTTGTGTGTGTGTGTGTGTGTGTGTGGGTGGGTGGGTGTGTGGGGAGGGGGGGGGTTTAAAACTGCCTGAAGGGAAAAGAACAGGCTTGTTTCTTTCTGACCATGTTGGGCCTTACCAATTCACTCAAAAGAACACAAACTGCAGCATTTTTTTTCTTTTCATAATAATAATTGGGCAATAATGTAATTAATTTTCCTCTGGGAGGCAGGATGGTGTAATGAGGCAATCCCACCAGAGGTGGCGCTTCGCTCCCAGTGAATCATAGCACTAAGTGTTAGGCGGTCGCGTAGGCCACGACTGCGGAACCAGCGATTCTGCCGTTATATCGTTACTCCGAAGTAGTCTGAAGACTCGCCAGTAAGCCGTATAAACGATTAGAGCACCTTTATTGTGCATTAATATTTTAAATGAAAATGAGACAGAGAATGGTTCACTTCAGGTAGCATGAAATTAATTTAAGACACATAAAACCCTTAGCAACAAATATATTAATTGGATTAGATTAACATTAGGTTGAAAAGAAATCAAATTAGACGGTTTCTAAATTTGTACCCTTGACTGTTTGTGAGAGATTAATCTGCACTCTGAATTTGTGAGATAAATGAATTACTTGAATCATTTTAATAAGCTTTCTTCAAATGATGGCAGAAATGAACATTTCATGGATTTCATGTATGTAGCAAACAAGCGAAACCCTTTATTCTTTATTGCTATTGATTTGTAACCGTTCACACACAGTGGTGTTACCTAACTTGAAGATCCACGTCAGTTTATTGTACAGTGGAAACGCGAGTGCGCGCTTTGCGCCTCGGGAGCGTGCCGACCAGACCCGGCACAGGTGACCGACCAGCGACTCGGGCGAGCGGGAGCTGTCCGCGTCCTGGTTCTGAAAGCTGGCGATCGCATAGCCTTAACCAAACAATTAAGAGATATTTCCGTTTGTATATTCGCAAGAAATATCCTTTAATTGTAAGATGAAGGATATAAATCTTCTTCCCCCGCTCAAGATCCGTTTTGTCTCGTTTGATGGGAGTTTTAAATAGGCAGAATAAGTCTCGTTCTCAGTCTCGTTCGTTGTTAGGGTTGTATTATTTCAAAATGTCTTCAAAAGCATCCTGTCGCGGATCAGAGGTAAAACAGTTCATAAAAAGTGATGGCTCAGATGCTGAGCTTTGTGCTGCGTCTTCACTCATTCCTTTTCGTACTAAAGATCCTTTTTCGAGGTAGATTTTCAGCTCCCCCGGTTACTATCGGAGCGCCTGTAGACAGCTGTCACACAAGCGAGTCCACCATATTTCTATATACACAATCCGTTCCGGATTCTTCTCGCCTTTTCCCACCTGTGAGAGCGCACGGACATTATAAGGCTCTATTCTGGAGCTGTGAACGAACTCGGATCAGAGTAGCGGCAACTTGTTGGTCATTTCTCCTTTTTCTTCAGATTCCTGTCCAGGCTTATCGCAGCCGAGGGGAGGCGGGAGGGGGAGGGGGATGATCCAGGTTCCGCTCACCAGAGTCAAGTTCCGAACAGGAAAACGCGGACAAACGCGCGAGTTGCTGCCTTCCCTAGACAATCTGTCAAATCCCAGCTGTTCCCGACTCCACCATTCTGCTGCTTATAGGCAGAAAAGCCGAAATCTATGCTGCGCGCGTTTGTGTCATAGAGAGGGGAGGAGGGGAGGGGAGAGGAGGAGCGGGGGGGGGGGGCTCCCCTCTTTGCTCCGCAGTTTGCTGTATCCAAGCCATATTAAGAGAGGTGGCGAGCGAGGAGAGAAGCGCCCAGCCTACCTACTTCAATCCTATCAGTCGCGTGCGGTTCCCTGGTCTTTCAGTTCTGTTGGGCTTTTTTTGTTGTTTGTTCATTTAATTCTTTATTTCTTAACTGTCCTTCAGCGGGTTTTTTTTTTAATTGCGAGGGATTATCTCCCCCCCCCCCCCCCCCTCTAAACCGAACTGGAAAGGATACAGAAGTGTGTGTGTGTGTGCGAGCCCGTGTGAGCACGACCCTGTGGTTGGTTATTCCTGGCCCCCAAGAAGCTGGATTTTCCGTCCGCCGCGGGCGCGTGGATGATCGGTCACACCGGGGCAAGAAGCGGAGATGGAGTTGTTCGTGATCAGCCTCTCCCTGTGGCTCCTGCAGTGCCGCTCGGCGCGAGCGGACTCCATCATTCACATCGGTAAGGCTCGCGCGGAACGTAACCACGCGCAGATGCACGAAATGTGTTCCGCGGGCTCGTTCAGGATATTCGGCGAGCCCGGCGACCGTGCTATGCTGCCAAAAGAAAGTTGGTTCCTTTCTCTCTTTTTTGACGTGGCTTTGCGCTGTTTTTTGAAACTGAACGAATGCTCCGCCATAAAAGTAAGAATATCCCGATAAAATAAAGCGGTCTGTTCCAGTAGGCGATACCCATTCACATCAAGTGACGCGCATGTCTTTCGGGGGTAACTCAAGCCCCCCCTCTCTGGCGTTTGAGCCCCAACTTTCTACTCTACGTGACTGACATTTTAAAGCGATCCTTTGAGCGGTTGACCGCGCGATAAATCTTTGTTGCTGCTGTTTGCTAAATCACGGATGCATGCCGGTAGCCGGTGTCTCGCTGGAGCTCCGCTGGAGAAATAAAGCAGCTCCGGGGAACCGAGAATGGTTTGGCACGGCGAGATGAAGTGCCTGCTATGTGCGTTGAATTCTTCCGCTTCGGGGTCCGATGTTTGTTTGTTTGTTTGTTTGTTTGTTTGCGCGCGTGTGTGTGTGTGTGGACGGGGGTGGGCGGATTTTTTAGTAGTCGCAAGAAAACCAGGTAGAATCAACAATAACTATGAGTATGTTTAAATGGGGCTATATTCCTTAGCAGGTATTTAATTATCGTTAATAATCCTAAATCTGCGGAGGATCCAAAGTGCTGAACAACTTCGAGTCTTCTTTCTGTGAGCTCGTGCACTCAGACTTGGTTATTATTGCTTTCAAAGGAGGAAAGATCTACAAATTTGTTTCCGATCTACAAATACATAAATGAAAGTCTCTTTAAGCGTTTGCTAGCTTGATAGTTACTTGTTACTAAAATAACTCCCCCCACCCCAAACAGCCTCAGATGAATAACAGAGCCCTAACTCCATACCTATTACTAAAATAACCACCCCCCAACAGCCTCAGATGAATAACAGAGCCCTAACTCCATACCTATTACTAAAATAACTACCCCCCAACAGCCTCAGATGAATAACAGAGCCCTAACTCCATACCTATTACTAAAATAACTACCCCCCAAACAGCCTTAGATTAATTGAGCCCTAACACCATACCTGTTACTAAAATAACTACCCCCCAAACAGCCTTAGATTAATTGAGCCCTAACTCCATACCTGTTACTAAAATAACTACCCCCAACAGCCTCAGATGAATAACAGAGCCCTAACTCCATACCTGTTACTAAAATAACTACCCCCCAACAGCCTCAGATGAATAACAGAGCCCTAACTCCATACCTATTACTAAAATAACTACCCCCCAACAGCCTCAGATGAATAACAGAGCCCTAACTCCATACCTATTACTAAAATAACTACCCCCCAAACAGCCTTAGATTAATTGAGCCCTAACACCATACCTGTTACTAAAATAACTACCCCCCAAACAGCCTTAGATTAATTGAGCCCTAACTCCATACCTGTTACTAAAATAACTACCCCCAACAGCCTCAGATGAATAACAGAGCCCTAACTCCATACCTGTTACTAAAATAACTACCCCCCAACAGCCTCAGATAAATAACAGAGCCCTAACTCCATGCCTATTACTAAAATAACCACCCCCAACAGCCTCAGATGAATTGAGCCCTAACTCCATACCTATTACTAAAATAACTACCCCCAACAGTCTCAGATGAATAACAGAGCCCTAACTCCATACCTGTTACTAAAATAACTACCCCCCAACAGCCTCAGATGAATAACAGAGCCCTAACTCCATAGCTATTACTAAAATAACTACCCCCCCAACAGCCTCAGATGAATAACAGAGCCCTAACTCCATACCTATTACTAAAATAACTACCCCCCAACAGCCTCAGATGAATAACAGAGCCCTAACTCCATACCTGTTACTAAAATAACTACCCCCCAACAGCCTCAGATGAATTGAGCCCTAACTCCATACCTGTTTATGCCACCACTGCTGTAGAAAGGTGGTTGGGCTTTATACCATGTGATCACACATTTTAAAATACCTTTGCAAACGGTCAGCGTGGTTAAAATGGCGTTGCGCTCATGCAACTGGGAAAGACCTCTAGTGCGGCAGGGCCCAAATATAGAATTGTTCCTGAACGGCTGCAATCACATTATGAAATCAGTGTTAATGTTTTTAAGACGTTCGCAAGCCTCTATGATTTTATACAGGTGTGAGCAGACTTCTGTTAACATCAGTTAAGATTTAATCAGTGAAGGATTCATCGTCAGGAACAACGATAAACCACCAAACACCACCACTGACAGTAACAGCCATTGGGAAAAGACAAAAGTCTGCATTTGCCTAATGAAAGCATTGCCTCATGAGCTTAGGCGTGTGATTAAGCACACACATTCATATACCTCTGGGGTCTTATCTGTTGAACTTTTGCTGACATGCCTGCATTAAAATCCATACGGCAAAGTGCTTACTGGCTTCCGTCACTTTACACGAACAGTCTTAATGGTTTTGCGGGGTTACAGTGAACGACCATCACGCGGATGCTACTTCAGGCGCCCGTTTTGGTCTCAAGACTGAAAACGAACGTGTTCAGACCGATGAGTGTCTTGCATTACAACTCTCTAATGATTTAGCATTATAGTCCAGAGGTGGAGTTTGACAAGAAATAGCACAGTGTTTTATTATGTGGTGACCCCAGTATGATGTCCTTATGCTAAACCCCAGATTAAGTTTAAACCTATACTGAATTAAAGTAATGATTTACCATTGTCACTTGAAATGTGTCCAAGACTACAAGCTTTATCTTTGTCTGAAAAAAAATACCTTTAGAGAAAAGTAACAGGCCTTAGTATCAGATCTGCTGGATTATTTTGTCAGGACTCACTAAGAATCCAACAGTGCTGACATTATATGTATATTTTGCATCATTTGTCTATTTTGCCTTATTTGTGTATTTTGCCTTCTATTCTTTACTATTTAACTATAGTAAAGTCTATGTGAAAAAGGAAAAAAATATTCAATAGATTTCTTTTGAAATGGATTTAGACCACTATGACACTGAGGCTGGCCGCCTCTGTTCAAGAACACATATGTGGTGAGCTTTCTGTTTACCATGGAAGTTCGCTGTCCTTCCCACTTGACTTAAGATATTGTCCCAGAGGATTATAACCTACTGATACACCAGAAGCTGTGAAAAGCCCTTGACAAATTAGAGTCATGTATAGAATACAGACGAAGTCTAGGCTCTTCTCTGACAGTAGTGCTCTCTGTGGTTCTGAGTGTTATTAACGTGTGTGGCGGTGGGAACGGGGAGGCAAGTTTGGGTTATTCCTCAAGCTCTCAGACCCACCCACACACTACACTACCCCACACACTACACTACCTCATACACTACACTACCCCATACACTACACTACCCCACACACTACACTACCTCATACACTATACTACCTCATACACTATACTACCCCACACACTACACTACCTCATACACTACACAACCCCTACACTACACTACCTCATACACTACACTACCCCACACACTACACTACCTCATACACTACACTACCTCATACACTACACTACCCCACACACTACACTACCTCATACACTACACTACCTCATACACTACACAACCCCTACACTACACTACCTCATACACTACACTACCTCATACACTATACTACCTCATACACTACACTACCTCATACACTACACTACCCCTACACTACACTACCTCATACACTACACTACCCCACACACTACACTACCCCACACACTACACTACCTCATACACTATACTACCCCACACACTACACTACCTCATACACTACACAACCCCTACACTACACTACCTCATACACTACACTACCCCACACACTACACTACCTCATACACTACACAACCCCTACACTACACTACCTCATACACTACACTACCTCATACACTACACTACCCCACACACTACACTACCTCATACACTATACTACCCCATACACTACACTACCTCATACACTACACTACCTCATACACTACACTACCCCACACACTACACTACCTCATACACTATACTACCCCACACACTACACTACCTCATACACTATACTACCCCATACACTACACTACCTCATACACTACACAACCCCTACACTACACTACCTCATACACTACACTACCCCACACACTACACTACCTCATACACTATACTACCTCATACACTATACTACCCCATACACTACACTACCTCATACACTACACAACCTCATACACTACACAACCCCTACACTACACTACCCCACACACTACACTACCTCATACACTATACTACCCCATACACTACACTACCTCATACACTACACTACCTCATACACTATACTACCTCATACACTACACTACCCCACACACTACACTACCCCACACACTACACTACCTCATACACTATACTACCTCATACACTACACTACCTCATACACTATACTACCCCATACACTACACTACCCCACACACTACACTACCCCATACACTACACTACCTCATACACTACACTACCCCACACACTACACTACCTCATACACTACACTACCCCACACACTACACTACCTCATACACTATACTACCCCATACACTACACTACCTCATACACTACACTACCTCATACACTATACTACCTCATACACTACACTACCTCATACACTACACTACCTCATACACTATACTACCCCACACACTACACTACCCCATACACTACACTACCCCACACACTACACTACCCCATACACTACACTACCTCATACACTATACTACCCCACACACTACACTACCTCATACACTACACAACCCCTACACTACACTACCTCATACACTACACTACCCCACACACTACACTACCTCATACACTATACTACCTCATACACTATACTACCCCACACACTACACTACCTCATACACTACACAACCCCTACACTACACTACCTCATACACTACACTACCCCACACACTACACTACCTCATACACTACACTACCTCATACACTATACTACCTCATACACTACACAACCCCACACACTACACTACCTCATACACTACACAACCCCTACACTACACTACCCCACACACTACACTACCTCATACACTACACTACCCCATACACTACACTACCTCATACACTATACTACCTCATACACTATACTACCTCATACACTACACTACCCCACACACTACACAACCTCATACACTACACTACCCCTACACTACACTACCTCATACACTACACTACCCCACACACTACACTACCCCACACACTACACTACCTCATACACTACACTACCCCACACACTACACTACCTCATACACTACACTACCCCACACACTACACTACCCCATACACTACACTACCCCACACACTACACTACCCCACACACTACACTACCTCATACACTACACAACCCCTACACTACACTACCCCACACACTACACTACCCCACACACTACACTACCTCATACACTACACTACCCCACACACTACACAACCCCTACACTACACTACCCCACACACTACACTACCCCATACACTACACTACCTCATACACTACACTACCTCATACACTACACAACCCCTACACTACACTACCTCATACACTACACTACCCCACACACTACACTACCTCATACACTATACTACCTCATACACTACACTACCCCACACACTACACTACCTCATACACTACACTACCCCACACACTACACAACCCCACACACTACACTACCTCATACACTACACTACCCCACACACTACACTACCCCATACACTACACTACCTCATACACTACACTACCCCTACACTACACTACCCCACACACTACACTACCTCATACACTACACTACCTCATACACTATACTACCCCTACACTACACTACCCCATACACTACACTACCTCATACACTACACTACCTCATACACTACACTACCCCACACACTACACTACCTCATACACTACACAACCCCTACACTACACTACCCCATACACTACACTACCTCATACACTACACTACCCCACACACTACACACTCTCCTGCACCCTGTCAGGCTGCATCATCACCTGGTACATAACCTGGACAATAATATAGAACATCTGTGGACACACTGGTATTACTGTCACCCCACTGCACACAGACGGTATCTGCCCAGGATTAGATTTGCAATGTTGCAAAGGTTGTATGCTGAGTGAATGAAGTGTGTAAGATGTGCATATGAACAGTGTGTATGGACATGCGTGTATCCTTGTGACGGACACTTTCCCTCGGCATAATGTGGCGTGAATGAGAAGTGAACGCAAACACAGAGAGGAATGAGATTTATTAAGGGCAAATCCATGTTCAGTGTCAGTAGAAGAGTCCAGGGTCGAAACACAGAGGATGGCAGATCCACAGGAAATAACAGACATGAAACAGAGTCAAGGCGAAAACTACAAAATGACATCCAGAGAGAGAACAAACACGCTTGGTGTGAAACAGGGTAACAAGGCCAGACATCCAACAACAACGACAGGTAAGGAAACCCTAGAAACATGAAGAGTAAACACAGAGGCTAACGAGCGCTAACACAACACCATGGAAACAAGGACGCCAGGAGAGGCAGCCCGTGACACTCGGGAAGGTGAAGTGGGTGCTCTGGAAGCTGCACCAGACAGTGTGCTCTTTGCCCTGGTGGTCAGGGTCGACCTGTGTCTGCGAATTCACTGAAGTTTTTCACTCATCTTCTGTGTAAGTGAGATGTGATGAGAAAACGGATATATGATGAATATATATGGTGTGATGTGATTGATGTGATGTGATGTAGTGTGATGTGATTGATGTGATTGATGTGATTGATGTGATGTGCTGTGATTGATGTGATGTGGTGTGATTGGTGTGATGTGATTGGTGTGATTTGATGTGATTTGTGTGATGTGGTGTGATATGATTGGTTTGATGCGATTGATGTGATGTGATGTGAATGGTGTGACGCTCTGTTTATCATTGTTTCTTTGGTTTAGATTTTTGCATAACCAAAAATGATTCTGGTCACATCCTTTAAAAGTTCAAAAACCAAAACAATGTTGGTTATAGTGAAGCATCCAGAATCGTTTCCATATTACTCGACTGAGGAAATGTGTCATTTGTTTTATTGAGTATTGACTTTTTTTTTTCTCCCTTGTTCCAACAGGTGCAATTTTTGAGCAAAACGCAATTCGGGATGATGAAGTGTTTCAGCTGGCCATTTCAGACCTGAGTTTGAACGATGACATCCTACAGAGCGAGAGGATCACGCATTCTATCAAACTGATTGAGCCAAACAACCCCTTCCAGGCAGTGCAGGAAGGTGAGTGAGCGCTGGTGGACTCACTCCGTGATTGATTAACCGCCCCGTTTTACTGCAGCGCTGTGGCGGAACAGTTGCGCAGTACCTATAGCCCCCCATTCGCAGTACTTGGGTGTTGGTTTTATGGCAAATGGCTGCAGGTGTGGATCAGAGGTTTTTTGCTTTTTAAAGCTGGGTTCAGATATTTTGGGCAAAATGATTGTTGCTAAAAGTTCTGCTTTTATCTCCTTCTCTAACTCTCTCTCTCTCTCAATTGCTCTTTCACTTTTACTCACACACACACGCACACACACACACACACACACTCACGCACACACACACGCATACGCACGCACACACACACACACACACACACACACACACACACACACAGTTCATTATGAATAGTGTAGGAGTGTAGGTGTTAACTCACATGGTCCTGTGTGTATCGTGCCTCTCTCCCTCTACCGACGGTTTCTGTGTCTTCTGTATGGAAGCAGAAGCCGGGCCATGTGTAGGCAGTATGGAGAGAGGTCGTTCTGTGGAATAAGGAGTTTTCTAAAGCTAGCACGTCTTTACACCAGGGCTTGTGCGCCACTGTGTCCTGTCTCCCCGCCAGCCATGCAGAAGCAAACCCAGTACAACTCAATCTCCTGAAAAAGCCCCCAGACCAACAGATTAAACAAGTTAATCAGGTGTGCTCCTGCTCAGTTGGCACGGAAACGGCGGGCCGCGCTGGCTAGTTTGCAGGTACAGCTTTGCACTGTGGACCAGGGATAACGGCTTGTTTGCTGTCAGGCGTGTGCAGCCTCTGTGTTTATGAGCTGGGGTGGCAACTCCTCACAGGTGATCGAACACTAGCAGCACCGCTCCAGGGTGTAAATTAGCACGCTATGGTGGACATGCATGGCAGTTTAAATTACACACATGGGCTTTAGTTACAGTGTGTGTGTGTGTGTGTGTGTGTGTGTGTGTGTGTGTGTGTGTGTGTGTGTGTGTGTGTATGTGTGTGTGTGCATGCGTGTGCATGCGTGCATGTGAGTGTATTTAAACCCTGCTGTTTTGAAACATAGCTTTTCAATTAAGTATTAGGTGTAACACTGGATCAGCTCTTCCTCAGCAGAGTCAGAGAGGAGAGTCAGAGCTGCTCAGCACAACAGGACAAAACATCTGAGAATGAGAGAAATGACAGAAAATGCCAGCCTTCAGGGAGTCATAGAGTCATTGAGCAGAGGTGTAGAGTCATACAGTCTCAGAGCAGAGGCATAAAGTCATAGAGTCATAGGGCAGAGTCAGAGTCATAGAGTCATAGAGTCTCAGAGCAGAGTCATAAAGTCATAGAGCCATAGGGCAGAGTCAGAGTCATAGAGTCATAGAGTTATAGAGCAGAGTCATAGGGCAGAGTCAGAGTCATAGAGTCATAGAGCAGAGTCATAGTCATTGAGCAGAGATGTAGAGTCATAGAGTCACAGAGCAGAGTCGTGGTGTCCACGAGCAGAGTCACAACGTCATAGAACAAAATCATAGAGTCATAGAGTCATAGAGCAGAGTCATAGCATCATAGAGCAGAGTCTTAGAGTCATAGAGTCTTGGGATCTGGACAGAGGGACTGGGAACCAGGACCAGGGTGCAGACTGTTGGCACAGTAGAAACACCATGAGTGCGGCTTGGGGTGGCGGTGGGGGTTTGAAATAAACAACTCAATAAATAAATAACAAACAACAATAGACGCAAGAGGCTTGAGGGAGATCCCTCTTCCCCAGGCCTGTGGTATCTTGAAGATGTGTGTAAGGACTTTGAAGCCGTGGTTAACCACTGCACGCGCTACTGATACC
Organism: Electrophorus electricus; assembly: GCF_013358815.1. Classification (NCBI taxonomy): domain Eukaryota; kingdom Metazoa; phylum Chordata; class Actinopteri; order Gymnotiformes; family Gymnotidae; genus Electrophorus; species Electrophorus electricus. Next base: position 20,953,016 of record NC_049547.1, read on the forward strand.
CACACACACTCTGTGCTGTTGACATGGAGCTCCTGTTCATTAATGCCGAGCTGCAGCTAACTGATTTGGACCTGGTGTTGGTTAATGTGTATTTTTATTAAAGTAGCGCTGTCGTTGACCGGTGTATATTTGCGGAATGATGTTCTGAGTGAGTTTTCTATTGACTGTTGTTTTAAGAAAACTACATAGACCTACATGCATATTTCAGTCAAAGTGAACTTTTAAATGTGGTATAAGGATCTGTAGTACATGGTATGTGTGTGTGTGTGTGTGTGTGTGTGTGTGTGTGTGTGTGTGTGTGTGTGTGTGAGACAAACATTAATGAGTTAATGAGTAGAGATTTTTACTCTGTGTTGTAGTCAACTACTTTCTATACAAATGCCTTTAAAATATAGAGACAGCAAGCTGGAGCTTCTGGAAGGTTATTTCTGTGTCTTCAAGTACAGCATCCTATATGAGAGCAGACATTTTGCTTAAGGGGATGAACCTTTAAGGAACACACAGAACACTGCGTGATATCAGACAGTGGCAACTCGAAACTGGTGGTAGGCAAGTAAGTATGTATATGGGACAGTGGGAGTTTAGGGGTTGAGGTACTTGACTAATAATCAAAAGGTTGCCAGTTAAAGCCTGACTGGGCCCCTGAGCAAGAGCCTTAACCCTCAGTTGTGTTCAGATGTGATTGTAAGTCACTTTGGATAAATGCTGTGCATGCAAATACTTCAGAACTCAGGGGGGTATTTCACAAAGTGGATTTAACAAACCTGAGTTGAACTAACTCAGTTATCAGTTCCAGAGCCTCCATTTAAAGTGATTGACTAGACAAACTGGAAAGCTGCTTTGTGCACTCTGTCAGAACGTGGCATTATTGTTTAGGTGTGTAGATTATTAATATACTTTAAAAGGTGTCACAGCAGTGTTAGCAGAAGAACAACAGCATGCATTCCCCTGAAACCACATCACTGTATCCTAAAGTCTGTTTAATCCTTCAGCATGCATCAGCTGTTACTCTGTTTCTACTCTTTTGATGTGGGTTGATTGGGATGATTTTCTGATTTAATACAGCCTCTGTAATCCAAGTAAGATTAAACAGCATTAACAGCAAAGAAAATGTAAATGTTTCTAAGAATAATTCAAAATGGTGAGATTTTTACTCATAGCTGCTTAATTTCTGCAGTAGTATGTTTGTAGTGTTTGTCCTGTGTAGTTGAGCTCCACTCCCCCGGATTATAGGAAGGAGGCTGATGTCCACAGGTTTGGTGTTTCATGTGTTTGATTGTCTTACATCAGTTTACAGGCAGCATGTATGAAAAACTGTATAAGAAAGGAGATACAGTTATGTTTCATAAGAACATGTAATGTCAGAGTCACCTGTGATTCTTACAGACTGTAAACTGTAAGGAGGCTAAATATTCGCATGATATGAAACAAATATGAAATCCTTTTTCTTTTCACTAAAGAAAATTATTCACTGCCTTTTTGAAACAGGTATACGAGGGGGGATTCAGATGGTTTATCGTATTTATGGAGTAATTTTACACTTAAGGTGCCCCGTAAGGATTAGGGTTAGGGTTTTACACCGGTGCTGTCTCTAAGGACTGCTGTGGTTGTGGGTCTCCCTCTGGGTCACTGTGTGGTGTGGCAAGTCTCTGAAGCACCAAACAAGTTACAATAAAGTCACAATAAAATCACAATAAAGTCTTCTGTCTGAGTCCCCTTGGGCACTGGACACACACACACACACACACACACACACACACACACACACACACACACACACACACACACATGAATGGTGCAGAAAGATTTCTGTTCACATACATTTACTACTGAAAAGGAAGTACTAGGAATCTGTATCTATGCAGCATATATGAAATAAAAGATTCATTGTAAGATTCATAGTGTTAAACTGGCCAAGATATATAAAGATGTTTACAAAAGTCTAGTTACATACTTACAATTCTGGAGCTCTAACTGATCACATGTTTATGTCCAGAGAAACATCGGCGCTACATAAACTGGGTGTAAACTGAGCAGACAACAAAAACACCAAAACAATACTGCAAAATGGACAGACTCTATGTCCATCTCCCTCTGGTAAAAGGACAGACTCTATGTCCATCATCCTCTGGTAAAAGGACAGACTCTATGTCCATCTCCCTCTGGTAAAAGGACAGACTCTATGTCCATCATCCTCTGGTAAAAGGACAGACTCTATGTCCATCTCCCTCGGGTAAAAGGACAGACTCTATGTCCATCTCCCTCTGGTAAAAGGACAGACTCTATGTCCATCATCCTCTGGTAAAAGGACAGACTCTATGTCCATCTCCCTCTGGTAAAAGGACAGACTCTATGTCCATCATCCTCTGGTAAAAGGACAGACTCTATGTCCATCATCCTCTGGTAAAAGGACAGACTCTATGTCCATCTCCCTCGGGTAAAAGGACAGACTCTATGTCCATCTCCCTCTGGTAAAAGGACAGACTCTGTGTCCATCATCCTCTGGTAAAAGGACAGACTCTGTGTCCATCATCCTCTGGTAAAAGGACAGACTCTATGTCCATCTCCCTCGGGTAAAAGGACAGACTCTATGTCCATCTCCCTCTGGTAAAAGGACAGACTCTATGTCCATCTCCCTCGGGTAAAAGGACAGACTCTATGTCCATCTCCCTCTGGTAAAAGGACAGACTCTGTGTCCATCATCCTCTGGTAAAAGGACAGACTCTGTGTCCATCATCCTCTGGTAAAAGGACAGACTCTATGTCCATCATCCTCTGGTAAAAGGACAGACTCTATGTCCATCATCCTCTGGTAAAAGGACAGACTCTATGTCCATCATCCTCTGGTAAAAGGAAAGACTCTATGTCCATCATCCTCTGGTAAAAGGACAGACTCTGTGTCCATCATCCTCTGGTAAAAGGACAGACTCTATGTCCATCATCCTCTGGTAAAAGGACAGACTCTATGTCCATCATCCTCTGGTAAAAGGATAGACTCTATGTCCATTTCCCTCTGGTAAAAGGACAGACTCTATGTCCATCATCCTCTGGTAAAAGGATAGACTCTATGTCCATTTCCCTCTGGTAAAAGGACAGACTCTATGGCCATCGTCCTCTGGTAAAAGCCTGAAGTGGAGAAAAATGTAATTAAAAAATAGAATATAGATACACAAACACACAGTTAAACTGAGGTGAATCCACAATCCTGTAGTCCATCATATGAAATGTGATGTTGAACAATGTTCAAAAGATTTATCTGAAACTAGAGTGAAGGAAGTCATCAAATGTTTGAACAAACCGAATTACTCCTCATCACTCATGATAGCAGCTGGACCCTGAGATCTGCAGGCAGTTGCAGGAACGTCTGTGCTCCAGACTGGGCCGTACTCCTGACAGGTAACTCTACTACATTTCCAGGAGACCTGCTGGATAGCAGGTGAGTGTATGTTGCTGTAGCAACGGATTTATTCTGAGCTCATATTGTGGGACTGAAACCCCCTGTAATCTGAATTAGTCACTAAACTTGCTTTCTGAAATGGCCCTGTTGTTTCTTAAGTAGTTCACAGAATTGCATTTTAAATTCCATGTTTACCCGTACACATAACACATATGATTTATGTTTTATAGGATGTAAGCAAATCAACAGCCAGTGTCTCCTTTCTGGACATGAGAACAGTTCCACCTAACTTTGTCACCTTGTTGAAATGTTCCTTACGTCTTGACTCGTTCTGAGGTGAATGAAGATTGATTGATTTTTGAGCAGTTCGCCTGTCTAAGTGCAGTGTGTTCTGGGATGGATTCCACACCCCTTTGAGTGACAGCTGGTTGGTGCTGACCTTTGGCTTTACTCTTTAGCTCATATCTCACACACACACACACACACACACACACACACACACACACACACACACACACACACACACACACACACATACACACACACGCACACACACGATATATGTCAGGTAGTTATCTGAGGAGTGTTATATATGGTATATGTCAGGTAGTTATCTGAGGAGAGTTATATATGGTATATGTCAGGTAGTTATCTGAGGAGAGTTATATATGATATATGTCAGGTAGTTATCTGAGGAGTGTTATATATGGTATATGTCAGGTAGTTATCTGAGGAGTGTTATATATGGTATATGTCAGGTAGTTATCTGAGGAGTGTTATATATGGTATATGTCAGGTAGTTATTTGAGGAGTGTTATATATTGTTTATGTCAGGTAGTTATCTGAGGAGTGTTATATATGGTATATGTCAGGTAGTTATCTGAGGAGTGTTATATATGGTATATGTCAGGTAGTTATCTGAGGAGTGTTATATATGGTATATGTCAGGTAGTTATTTGAGGAGTGTTATATATTGTTTATGTCAGGTAGTTATCTGAGGAGTGTTATATATGGTATATGTCAGGTAGTTATCTGAGGAGAGTTATATATGGTATATGTCAGGTAGTTATCTGAGGAGAGTTATATATGATATATGTCAGGTAGTTATCTGAGGAGTGTTATATATGATATATGTCAGGTAGTTATCTGAGGAGTGTTATATATGGTATATGTCAGGTAGTTATCTGAGGAGTGTTATATATGGTATATGTCAGGTAGTTATTTGAGGAGTGTTATATATTGTTTATGTCAGGTAGTTATCTGAGGAGTGTTATATATGGTATATGTTATTCCCACCTATATTTCTAATCCTGTCGTCACTGCTAATTTATTGTTACTCAAGATGTGGGGTTCTACACCTAATGCACACACACACACACACACACACACACAGACAGACACAGATACACACAGACACATATACATAAGAACACACAGACACAGGGCCGTCCGTGTAACAGGAGTGGTGTTTGTCTCCATGGCACCCTGTGTCTCATTGGCTTTGCTCTGTCTTTCAGCTTTCAGATGACATGCAGGGTCTACACCTGCCCTCTGGCTGATCAGCCTTGTAAACCGACAGAGGCAAACACATCCACACCTCCAAAGAGCAGGCGGGTGAGGCTGGGTAGATGGTTAAAGGTTAGAACATACGACGGACAGAGCTGCTGAGCTATTCAGGACAGAGGGGTCAGCCTTTAGGGCACTATAAACCTTCCTCTGTGTAGCCAAGGAGGTTTGCTGCAGTTAGCCTTAACCAGGGGATGTTAACGAGGGGATGTTAACGAGGGGATGTCAACGAGGGGATGTCAATAGGGGATATTAACGAGCTGATGTTAACCAGGTGATGTTAACGAGGGGATGTTAACCAGGAGATGTTAACGAGGGGATAACAAGGTGTTGTCAATGAGGGGATGCCAATGAGGTGATGTTAACCAGGTGATGTCAACAAGGGGATGTTAATGAGGTGATGTTAACCAGGTGATGTCAACGAGGGCATGTTAACCAGGTGATGTTAATGAGGGGATGTTAACGAGCTGATGTTAACCAGGTGATGTTAATGAGGGGATGTTAACGAGAATGTTGTCAACGATGGGATATTAACGAGGTGATGTTAACGAGGGGATGTTAACAAGGTGATGTCTCTCTTGGATAAGCCCAGGCAGCTAAGCCAAGCCCTCTGGTTGTTCTGCTCTCGGTTCAAACATGTTCTAGTTTTGAATGAAGTAGGTTAATGCATGATGTGATTTCTGATTACATTTAATCTTTTATGTGTTGAATAAAAGTATTGTCTTAATATATGACAGAGTGGTTTGCCTCAAAATATATGTTTTATTGTAAAACTTAAAAGCCATGGACCACTGGCTGTGGTCTGAGAGAGCACTAGGTGGAGAGTGGGTGGAGAGTGGGTGGGGACTGGGTGTTGACTGGGTGTGATTTTAGTGGGGACTGGGCGGGGACAAGGTGGAGGCTGGGCGGGGACTGGGTGTGGTCTGAGTGGGGACTGGGCAGGGATTGGGCAGCGGATTTGTTGCAGGGACTTCCAAGAGCCAGTAAAAGACCTGATGATCAACTAAGACTAAAATGGCTACTCCATCCTTCTCCCTAACTGGGCATTAACTGACCATGATTAAGTTTAGTCTCTTTTTCAATTCAATATTCCGATTCACTTTTTAAAATTCGGCTTCCTGCCGTTTATGAGAGGTTACCTCATGTTGTAGGGACAGTCAGCAGGTGAGCAGCAAACACGTCGGTGTGTTCGTCTTCGGCACTTAGACACCTCTGAGCTGCGGTGCTCCAGAAGTGCTCCTCTGAAATGAAGCCATTCAGTCGCTGTGAACTGCTTCTGTTTAGAGGTCTTTTTAAGAGGCCAGGACTCATTGGATCTTTGATGAGATCTTTGATGAGTCCACATGGGCCACAGTCTCCGTGACCTTGGGCACAGTTTTTACCTGCCGCTGAGGTTTCTAAGCAACTGAAAGAGAGCTAACTACCAAGTCCCTGGCAAAAAGTTTCATTAAAAAAAATAATCAATCCATAAAGCAAATGTTCCTTGGTCATCGGGAGAGTAGCCGAGTCACTGGCTGCTGTATGAGCTGCATGGGCTAACACTGCTGAGTGAGAGACATTTATGTCTCCTGAAACCAACACATAACAAGAAAGAGAACTCAGAAGTGGCCTTTAGAGGACTTCAGTTTCCAGTCTACACAGGCCAATGTCCAGTCATCAGCCCAGTCTTTCACCCGTACAAGCAATCTGACCTTTCTCCAAGAATTCCAAAATACAGTTTCCATTAGGGAAACACTGTGAGTGCTGAGTGGAACCTTGCATTATCTATCCATTACATCTACTCTTTAGCTCGATAATCAGAAGGTTGCCAGTTCAAGTCCCACCACCACCAAGTTGATACTGTTAGGCCCCTGAGTAAGACCCTTAACCCTCAATTACTCAAATTGAAATTAGTCATGATTGTAAATCACATGCATGTACATGTAAATGGTGTATATGTACATCTCTTTGGTGTATATGGTGCACATGTATATCTATATGGTGTATATGCACATCTATATGGTGTATATGGTGTACATGTACATCCATATGGTGCATATGTAAATCTATATGGTGTATATGGTATATATGCACATCTATAAGCAGTATATGTACATCTATATGGTGTATATGGTGTATATGCACATCTATATGGTGTTTATGCATATCTGTATGGTGTATATGTACATCTATATTGTGTATATGTACATCTGTATGGTGTATATGCACATCTATATGGTGTATATGTACATTTATATGTTGTATATGTAAATCTATATGGTGTATATGTACATCTATATGGTGTATATGGTGTATATGTACATCTATATGGTCTATATGCACATCTGTATGGTGTATATGTACATCTATATGGTGTATATGGTGTATATGCACATTTATATGGTGTACATGTACATCTGTTTGGTGTTTATGATGTACATGTATATGTATGGCAGCATCTAGTATTGTTAATATAAATGTGAAAGATGGTTAGTTTGACTGTGGGCAGTTTTCAAAACTGTACCCTTAAATGGATTAAGAATGTTAATGGGGTAAGTGTGTTAATTGGGTAACTGTTAATGGAATAAGTGTATTAATGGGTTAATAGTGTTAATGGGGTAACTGTCCTAATTAGGTAATATTGCTAATGGGGAAAGTATGTTAATGGGGTAAGAATGTTAATGGGGTAATAGTGTTCATGAGGTAAGAGTGTTAATGGAGTAATAGTTTAAATGAGGTAACTGTGTTAATGAGGTAAGCGTGTTAATGAGGTAAGACTGTTAATGGGATAACTGTGTTAATGGCGTAACTGTGTTAAGTAGATGGGGTTGTGGGGTAACCTAGGTGTGAGGTGCTCACCCAGTGCAGGAAAATGTGTTTTGACACATCCTGCTGTGCATTGTGGGTAAAAGCGCTGACATGGTTTGCTTTGTTTAACTTTATGAGTGTTCTCAGCACTTTGGCCACTTTAAAGCGCCTGCAGATTATCCACTCAGATGCCAAACCTTTTCTTCTTTGTTCTTTCTCTCTCTCTCTCTCTCTCTCTCTCTCTTTCCATCTCTCTCTCTCCATTAGTCCTGCCAGCTCATTTGTTTGTCTCTTTCTCCCTCTCCCTTTCTCTCTCTCCATCTCCCTCTCCTTCCGTCTCTCTCTCTCTCTCTCTCTCTCTCTCTCTCTCTCTCTCTCCTTTAGCTGTTCTCTCTCTCCATTACTCCTGCCAGCTCATTTGTTTGACTCTCCCTCTCCCTTTCTCTCTCTCTCTCTCTCCCTCTTTCCCTCTCCCCCTCACTCTCTCACTCTCTCTCTCGTTCTCCTCTACTGCTCGTCTCACCCTTCATCTTCTTTCGTCACACTTCCATCCTTCTTCTAACTTTCTTTTTAATTTTTTTTCCTTTTTAAATCCTGTCACGTATCTTCCTAATCTCTCTCTACCCCCAGGACACTGTGAGTTGCCAGTGAGTGTGGGGTAGTACTGTAATACTGGTTGTGTGTGTAGAGTGTGGGGTTGTACTGTATTACTGGTTGTGTAGGGGTATGTAGAGTGTGGGGTAGTACTGTATTACTGGTTGTGTAGGGGTGTGTAGAGTGTGGGGTTGTACTGTAATACTGGTTGTGTAGGGGTGTGTAGAGTGTGGGGTTGTACTGTATTACTGGTTGTGTAGGGGTGTGTAGAGTGTAGGGTTGTACTGTAATACTGGTTGTGTAGGAGTGTGTAGAGTGTGGGGTAGTACTGTATTACTGGTTGTGTAGGGGTGTGTAGAGTGTGGGGTAGTACTGTATTACTGGTTGTGTAGGGGTGTGTAGAGTGTGGGGTTGTACTGTAATACTGGTTGTGTAGGAGTGTGTAGAGTGTGGGGTAGTACTGTATTACTGGTTGTGTAGGGGTGTGTAGAGTGTGGGGTAGTACTGTAATACTGGTTGTGTAGGGGTGTGTAGAGTGTGGGGTAGTACTGTAATACTGGTTGTGTAGGAGTGTGTAGAGTGTGGGGTAGTACTGTATTACTGGTTGTGTAGGGGCGTGTAGAGTGTGGGGTAGTACTGTATTACTGGTTGTGTAGGGATGTGTAGAGTGTGGGGTTGTACTGTAATACTGGTTGTGTAGGAGTGTGTAGAGTGTGGGGTAGTACTGTATTACTGGTTGTGTAGGGGTGTGTAGAGTGTGGGGTTGTACTGTAATACTGGTTGTGTAGGGGTGTGTAGAGTGTGGGGTAGTACTGTAATACTGGTTGTGTAGGAGTGTGTAGAGTGTGGGGTAGTACTGTATTACTGGTTGTGTAGGGGTGTGTAGAGTGTGGGGTAGTACTGTAATACTGGTTGTGTAGGAGTGTGTAGAGTGTGGGGTAGTACTGTATTACTGGTTGTGTAAGGGTGTGTAGAGTGTGGGGTTGTACTGTAATACTGGTTGTGTAGGGGTGTGTAGAGTGTGGGGTTGTACTGTATTACTGGTTGTGTAGGAGTGTGTAGAGTGTGGGGTTGTACTGTAATACTGGTTGTGTAGGAGTGTGTAGAGTGTGGGGTTGTACTGTAATACTGGTTGTGTAGGAGTGTGTAGAGTGTGGGGTTGTACTGTAATACTGGTTGTGTAGGAGTGTGTAGAGTGTGGGGTAGTACTGTATTACTGGTTGTGTAGGGGTGTGTAGAGTGTGGGGTTGTACTGTATTACCGGTTGTGTAACCGGTTGTGTATAACCTGAGTGTGATTTAATGTTATAGGTTCATATTTCAGCTGTTGTTTGATTAGATTAATAATAATCGAGTCCTTGCAGTGACGAACCATATATCAGCCATGTCCTGTCTCTGTGTAACCAGTTATTTTAGCTTTTGATTTTGTACACCCTTTCCATTAAAATTACATTAAAATACTAAATATACTTTATTTAGACTTCACTTACTTCATTCATGTTGCCATTTTCATATAAAAAATTTTTTTTTGCAGAATTTGGAAAACAGTGAATGGACGTGTGTGGTTTTTCGTTGCGAGGGCTCAGCTGATGACAGACTGTCACGTACTGCACTTACCTGCTAAGTGTTTGCATTTGCGTGCGCAGTAAAGAGGCGTGTGATTTGGACTTACTGGTAGCGTGGCAGTTGTGTGTCCCAACATCCATCACCTGACACGGGGACAGTCTGTTTACACAACAGGTCCAGTGTGGATTGAAAGGTTGACCTCCTCCCTCTCTCTCTCTCTCTCTCTCTCTCTCTCTCTCTCTCTCTCTCTCTCTCTCTCTCATATTCAGTTCAGTGTTGTAAGCTCTGTTAGCATAACCATATGTATTGTGAGGATTGCAAAACCAAAACTGAATTGACAAATAAAATTTGTCATGCTGTTGGCATGTTTCTGTTGGCAGGCTGGGCTTTGTCACCATGGATTTGGGTCAGTCGTTATGGTCAGAGAGTCCACTAACCATGGACAGTGGCCTGGTTCTTGTTCTGTTGGCATAGTTCTGACCTGCTGCTATCCTGTGCTGTTTCTGTTGCCATCTGTGTGTGCATATTGTGCTTTTTTTTTTTTTACAAGATTGAGTGCAAAATTTAGGGCAAAATTTAGTTTGTGAGTATTCCCAGACAACACGTGTCACGTGTGAGTAACCCCAGACATTTACATTTACATTTATGGCATTTAGCAGACGCGCATATCCAGAGCGACTTACAAAAGTGCTTTGTCATTTACTCATAGAATATATCCAAGTACAGTACAGTAGGTTAGAATTAAACATACCAATGAACTAGAATACTGTAGAAATACAGGGATGAATGCTGATACCTAGAAGTGCAAAATAGATAAGGTCTATCTTAAACAATGATAAGTGCTATAAACAATAAGTGCTAGAGTTTCTTAAACAACATAAACAGGGCCCTACAATAAGTACTAAATTAGTCAGTTAATATGGGAGCAGTGTCAGTTGTCCTTTAAATATTCTGCAAATAGACGGGTCTTCAGTCTGCGTTTGAAGATTGCAAGGGGCTCTGCTGTCCGGACAGCAAGCAGGAGTTCATTCCACCATCTTGGAGCCAAGACAGAAAATAGTCTCGATGCTTGTCGTCCATGAGACCTGAAGCAATGTATTTCAAGCCGAGCCGTACTTGAGGTTTGAAGTACTTGAGGTACGGATCGGGCTTTGACCGTTGACCTCATGTATGAAGGTGCTGGTCCATTTTTGGATTTGTAGGTAAGCATCAAGGTTTTAAATCTGATGCGGGCAGCTACAGGGAGCCAATGAAGGGAGTGCAGCAGCGGAGTAACGTGTGAACTTCAGAAGATTGAAGACCAGTCATGTTGCTGCATTCTGGACAGGTTGTAGAGGTCTGATGGCTCTTAGAGGAAGACCAGCAAGTAGCAGGTTGCAGTAGTCTAGCTTTGAGATCACAAGAGACTGCACAAGCACCTGGGCAGCTTCCTGCGAAAGAAAGGGTCGAATCCTTCGTATGTTATGAAGGAGGAATCTGCAAGACCGGGTTAGATTAGAAACATCAGTTGACAACGACAACTGGTTGTCCAAAGTTACGCCCAGGCTATGGGCAGCTTTGGATGGTGATACCAGGGAGTTCTCAAAGGAAATAGTAAGGTCATGGTAAAGGTTGGGAGTACCTGGGATGAACAGAAGGTCAGTTTTACTGGGGTTGAGCTTCAAGTGGTGGGCTGTCATCCATGACGCAATGTCACTCAAGCATGCTGAGATACGTCTGGAGACCTGCATGTCAGAGGGTGGAAAAGAAAGAAATAATTGAACATCATCAGCATAGCAGTGGTAGGAGAAACCATGAGAAGATATTACATCACCAAGAGAACGAGGATACAAAGAGAAGAGAGGGGGGCCCAATACTGAGCCTTGTGGAACACCAGTGGAGAGTCTACACGGTTTGGATGTGGATCCTCTCCATGTCACCTGATAGGACTGTCCCTCCAGATAGGACTGAAATCATCTCCAAGCAGAGATAGTCACACCAAGCCTGGAGAGAACAGAGAGAAGAATGTTGTGGTTCACTGTGTCAAAGGCTGCTGAAAGGTCTAGGAGAATCAAAACAGATAACTGTTTGGCAGCTTTAGCAGCATGAAGTTTCTGTAGAATGTGCCGGTTTGTAGCCAGACTGATTGGGATCATGCAGCTGGTTCTGGGTGTGAAAAAGAGACAATTGATTATAAACTGTTCATTCGAGGGCTTTTGAGAGGAAAGAGAGAAGTGATACCGGTCTGTAGTTGGTAACGCTGGAGCTGTCAAGTGTGGCCTTCTTGAGGATTGATACCACCCTGGTGGTTTTGAAAGCAGTAGGCATGTATCCAGAAGATAATTTGTTGATGATGACAGAGATGAAAGGAAGCAGATCTCTTGCGATTGTCTGGAACAGAGCAGAAGGAATTGGATCCAGCGGACATGTAGTCGGATTGCTGGAAGTCAGGAGTTGAAGAATTTCATCTGTGGAGAGAGGAGAAAAAGAAGTCAGAGAGTTGGATGTTGGGGAATGCACATTAGTTGGAGGAGTAGGAACAGAGGAAAAGGACTGGCGGATTGCTGCAACCTTCTCCTCAAAGAAGGTGATAAAATCCTCCAGAGTAAGAGATGAGGAAGGAGGGGGTGGATTAAGGAGAGAAGAAAAAATAGTGAAGAGCTTGCATGGATCAGATGATGATGATTCAAATTTCTCTCTGTAGTAGGATGACTTTGCAGATGTTACTTCCAGTGAGAACTTGGAAAGGAGAGACTGGTATGAGCTGAGGTCTGATTTCCACCACCACCTCTCTGCAGTCCTTAGTTCTCTCCTGTGGCAGCAAAGTGTTTCTGTTAGCCAGGGGGCAGGTGGGGAGGACTTAGCGAGTCTAGAGGAGAGAGGGCACAGAAGATTCATTAATGAGGAGAGTGTAGAAATGAAAGAATTTGTAACTGTATCCAAAGAGAGAGAGGATAGAGAGTCAGGGTGAGGAAGGGTGGAATAGTAGAAGTAAGGGAAGAGGGAGTTATGGAGTGCAGATTGCAACAGAGGGAGGAGGAACATTTTGGAGAGGACTGGATGGAAAGAGTAGGAAGGGAGAGAGAGAAGGATAGAAAGTGATGGTCCGAGAGGTGGAGGGGGGTGACTGTGATGTCCGATGTTGTGGTGGTGCGGGTGAAGATCAGGTCCAGAACATTGGCCACTTTGTGAGTCGGAGAAGAGCAGTTGAGGGTGAGGTCAAATGCTGTCAACAGCAGAAGGATGCAGGAGGAATGCAGCTTGTCTGATGGAAGGTTGAAGTCTCCAAGGAGAATGAGTGGATTTCCTTCAATGGGGAAATGACTGAGGATGATGTTGAGCTCATCAATGAAGTGATCTAGGGAACCTGGAGGGTGGTAGATGACAATGATCAGAAGTTTGGTGGGGAAAGACACTGTAATGGCATGAAATTCAAAAGAGGAGATGGAAAGTGGAGTGAAACGCCACTCTGGAGACATTAGTAAACCTGTGCCACCATCCCTGCCGAGACGCCTCGGAGAACGTGTGGATGAAAAGGCAGAGGACAGGGCAGCCGGAGTCACTGAGACGCCTCAGAGAATGTGTGAATGAAAAGGCAGAGGACAGGGCAGCCGGAGTCGCTGAGACGCCTCGGAGAATGTGTGAATGAAAAGGCAGAGGACAGGGCAGCCGGAGTCACTGAGACGCCTCGGAGAATGTGTGGATGAAAAGGCAGAGGACAGGGCAGCCGGAGTCACTGAGACGCCTCGGAGAATGTGTGGATGAAAAGGCAGAGGACAGGGCAGCCGGAGTCACTGAGACGCCTCGGAGAATGTGTGGATGGAAAGGCAGAGGACAGGGCAGCCGGAGTCACTGAGACGCCTCGGAGAATGAGTGGATGAAAAGGCAGAGGACAGGGCAGCCGGAGTCGCCGAGTTCTCAGGAGTGATCCATGTTTCTGTCAGAGCCAGGAAGTGCAGGAAGTGGAGGGATGCTAATGCTGAGATGAAGTCAGCCTTCTGGACAGCAGATTGGCAGTTCCAGAGCCCTCCTGCCACCACGATATGTGATGGTGTGAAGCGTTGTGAGTCAGTGAAGTTGCTGAGATTGCGACGTCTATGATTGTGTCGAGGAGATCTGTGGGATATGTGGACAGGAATTGTGAAGCACATTTCAGATACTTGATTTATGGATGTATGAGATAAAGGATTAAGATAGTATGAGAAGATAGCTGAGTTTGTGAAGTCCTGTAGGTGAGATGTAGATGAACTGATTGAGAACACCACCAAATCTTCTCCAGATGTTAAGTCGTCCTAATTTAACTCAGTTCAATAAGTGCTGAGCCCACCCCTCAATTCACACCTAAGGTCAGGTGGGAAACTACACCTGTAGTGAGTAATTACCGCTACCAAGCAACTAACAATTAGGTTTAGACAACAAGCCTTGAATTTCACAGAATCTAAGACAAAAGTAAATGAACTCAAAGCCTACCTTAACCAACCAGATGATAATCCAACGAGACAAACCAAAGCACCAGACAACACGTGCCTTGTGTAAGTGAGTGACAGGGCCCGTGTGGCATGAACCTAAAGTGTTGTGAATGTTTAGTTTGTTACGGAAGCCTGTGAGGCTCAGAGTAACAGAGGTACAAAGAGCCTCCCACCTGTAATTGTTCACACACAGGCCTTTCACTGTTAGGGTTGAACTTATCTCCATCTCTGATTATAGGCATTATGAGAACTATTATGCACACACACACACACACACACACACACACACACACACACACACACACACACAAACACACACACAGCTGTTAGAACAGTCAAGGTTGTTCAAAGCATGTGACCGTTAGGACCCCGATAGTCTGATTACACAACAGAGTTCACTTATTGCTCCGTATAATCAAAGCATGTGACCATTAGGGCTCAATCTCCTGATGAAGTCTGATTACACGGTGAGAGATGGACAGACAGAGAGAGAGAGAATGAGAGAGAGATGGACAGAGAGAGCAAGAGGGAGAGAGAAGGTTAAAGAGAGGGAGAGTGAGTGAGAGATGGAGAGAGAGAGAGAGGGAGACAGAGAGAGAAGGTTCAGGTTATTAATTATCAAATGTTTGTTTTTCCTCTCTGGTTAGTTGTAGAATGGTCACATAGCAGTGGAGAGAGTGATGGACCCTGACCAACTGCGTTTGACGTTTCCTTTCTAATTAAACAAGACACGATCTAAATAAGACACTCACATCAAGTGACAACTCATCAAGCGTGTGAGTGGCGAGGGAACGCAGTGGTCGGATCAGCGCTGACCCTTTCTGGCTCTGCTGGTAATTAAATGTCTGTTATAAGTAGGGCTTGATTGTGTGATTCAAGTAAATATGCATTTATCGCACATGAGTGTGAATTATGAGGGAGAAACATACACTGAGCTCACACTTTGAGTCTCGCTCACCCACAGGACAAGGCCGCTCAGTCTCACAGATCATTTCTTTCTAAAGGACACAATCCTGTTGTGTGTGTTGTGAGGTATTTTCTTAAGTCTGAGGTGTTGGTCATGACGCTCTACTCACGCATGGGAAACCAGGAACTTGAGACACAACGTAAGAATCAAACCCTACTGGGACAGAAAGACAGAGCTGTGTGTGTGTGTATGTGTGTGTGTGAAAGAGAGAGAGAGAGAGAGAGAGAGAGAGAGAGAGAGAGAGAGAGAGAGAGAGAGAGAGAGAGAGAGAGAGAGAGAGAGAGAGAGAGAGCTGATAGTCAAAGTCTATGGCTGGCTTTGCACATTTTCTGGTCATTCATTCTCAAGCTCATTCGGCTCTGATGACCCCTGTATTGAAGTCGTTTTCATCAGCTGACGAGCAGCTGTAAATTGCAGGGGACATTTACATTTATGGAGTTTGGTAGATCACTTTTATCCAGAGCAACTTTGTGGATATACTTTTGGATGACTGTTCATGTACTTCCTGGGTAGGAATCTCGTGACCTTGGGGATGACCACACTGTACAGGACCTGGTACTACCAGGGGACCTACAGGAATACAGGCAGATACATCACACACATGCACACCTGCCAGCTGCCCTTATGCCCACGCACACGCCACACGCATGCACACACACACACACACACACACACACACACACACACACACACACACACACACACAACACACACACACACACACACACACACACACACACATACAGTTTCTCTTACTCCCTCACTGTGTCTGTTGCCAGTGATTTAGGTCTGTGTCAGGGCTTCACTGAATAGCTTTCCTAGTGGGATATCTTCAGATTTTAGCTGCTGGACCAGTTTAAAAAGTTTTTAGCGTGTTCTTAGCATGTTCTTAGCCTGTTGCAGACATGCAATCAAATGGAGGAAAACAATGTCCAGTCTGATCACCCTGTAAACAAACCACAAACTTTATCAATAATCTGTGTGCTTTGATCTTGTGGGGGTGGGGTTTGATATTGTGGGGGTGGGGTTTGATATTGTGGGGTGTGTGGTTTGATATTGTGGGGTGTGTGGTTTCTGCTTGTTGGGGGTGGCCACCCTCTCATTGGCTGCGCTCTCACTGGTCACGTTCTCACTGGCCATGCTTTCATTGGCCACGCTCTCATTGGCCACGCTCTCATTGGCCACGCTTTCATTAGCCACGCTCTCATTGGCCACGCTTTCATTGGCCACGCTCTCATTGGCCACGCTCTCAGTGGCCACGCTCTCATTGGCCACGCTCTCAGTGGCCACGCTCTCAGTGGCCACGCTCTCAGTGGCCACGCTCTCATTGGCCACGCTCTCAGTGGCCACGCTCTCATTGGCCACGCTCTCAGTGGCCACGCTCTCATTGGCCATGCTCTCATTGGCCACGCTCTCAGCATATGCTAACAGGATCAGACTCAGGTCTGTATTCAAAAGAGACTCATTAGCGTTTTGCTAAATGTCAATGTGAGCTGGGAATATCATACACACATCCAGCGCGTGCCCGCCCTCTGGACAAGAGCCAAACATGTCAGCGTCCATCGCCGTCGCGTCCTGCATGTAACGACCAGCTTTTTTTCCACGGGATCGCTGCTCTGCTGTAATTAGACTGGTCTTTCTCTCTGGTCTCTCCTTTCATTCCCATTCTCTCTTCTTCACTTCTGGGTCTGAAGGTTTTTTTTTTTTTTACATTTAAATTTCATTGTAAGAGGTTTATTAATCTATTGCTAATGTTTAATGAGCATCTTTAGCGAACGTGAGTCACTGGTCCTCTTCTAGATGTTTCTAAATTGTCTCCCTTGTCCCCGGCCCCTTCGCTGGTGGTTGAGATGTTTTGGTAACAGTACGAGTGCATATACTAATCTGGACGGGATGACCACACACACACACACACACACACACACACACACACACACACACACACACACACACATACACACACACACACACACACACACACACTTACAGCAGGAAGCCCAGCTCATATTTGGGGCATCACGTGCGAGCCACCATGCACAGACTGAAGACCCAGGTGTGTGGAGGCACAGATGTATGGAGATCAAGACTCATGGAGACCCAGGTGTGTGCAGGCCCAGGTGTGTGGAGACCCAGACTTATGGAGGCCCAGGTGTGTGGAGAACCAGATGTGTGGAGACCCAGCCGTGTGGAGACCCCGGTGTGTGGAGACGCAGGTGTGTGGACACCTAGACATGTGGAGACCCAGACTCATGGCGACCCAGGTGTGTGGAGACCCAGGCGTGTGGAGACCCAGGCGTGTGGATACCCAGTTGTGTGGACACCTGGACATGTGGAGACCCAGACTCATGGAGACCCAGGTGTGTGGAGACCCAGGTGTGTGGAGACCCAGGTGTGTAGACACCTAGACATGTGGTGACCCAGGTGTGTGGAGACCCAGTTGTGTGGACACCTAGACATGTGGAGACCCAGACTCATGGAGACCCAGGTGTGTGGAGACCCAGGTGTGTGGAGACCCAGGTGTGTGGACACCTAGACATGTGGTGACCCAGGTGTGTGGACACCCCAGCGTGTTGCTCTTGTTGTGTGTACGTGTATGTGGACACTTTGTTGGAGTATGAAGAACCTCTGTGTCAGGGAGGAAGTAAGGAAGAGACCCGAGACCTGACGAATCCTTCCTTTCCTCGTCTCCCGCGCCACACGGCCTCTCCACGTGAGTCTCGTCACAACCCAACCACCCAACCCCCCGGGCAGACGGGCTCTAGTGAAGGTCTTTCAAAGAAAGCATCCATTTATGGCCGCAGATATTAAATGGTGAATGCATGAATAATGAATTATGAAATATGGAGCATAGCACATAAGTAGAAGAAATTATAACTCACTTTAACGTGCATTACAGTCTTCTCCAAAAGGATTAATAGACATACGTGTGGCCAATGGGGTGAGGCCATCTCTCTGTAAAGGTTCATTAGATAGTGCTGTCTCTCTCCTCGGCAGGACTGGTGGCTGGTCAGGACATCATGTGATTCAATCTTTAACTGCTCGGCTCTCTGTAAAATGCCCCTCCCCCCGTCAGCTGAAAGCAAGTCGAGATATTACTGATATTATGACTTCTGCGCTCGTGGTTGAACGTATTGGTCATGCTCAGCTTGGCAGGTGCTGATCCTGGTTCCTGGTTACTAGCACGATTGCATGTTTACCTGGCTCTCTGTTTCTCTACGCATGAAACTCGAATTCAGGCCTGCAAAATTTTGGTTTTGTTTAATTTGCTTTTTTTTGTTTTTTTCCTACTCTGAGTAGGAAACAATCTTCTCTGTAAAATCTGAACTCTCATAGTATTTGATAAATATTACAGATAATTCCTGTTGGTATTATTTTTATAAAATGTGTAAGATTTAAAGAGGTACTTAAAGGTGATTTACCACTGAGCGGTACTAAATGGAAAAGTGAAGAGCCGTTCCCCAAATGAACTGATGAATAATTGTATTAATTATAATTGTTTAAACTACACATAAGAGTTTTCCACAAAGGCTGATTGTAATATCTACCTGAGAATCCTCAGAGCGATTAACCACATTTTACTGTGTCTTACTGAGTCAGGTTCTTCTACAACCTCAAAGAGCTCAAGGCTAGAGAGAAAATTCAGGGTCCTTATCTGTAGTATTTCTAACAGAATAAGAATTACATAAATATAGAGGCACGGCTGGTATTCCCTTAAATATATGTAAATATATTTTACATAGAAATATATTTAAATATATGTAAATATATGTGAAAATATTATTATCCAGCAGTAAACAGTACATGGTTAAAGTAAACAAGTAAAGATGTTACAGTGGACAATGCTAAATTTCATTCTACCGTGTCATGTAAGTTTTTCTACATTGTCAAACAGATGAAGGGTACTGGGAGGACCTTTCTCCAACAGGACTGGGTTCAGGACCTTTCTCTGACAGGACTTGGTTTGGGACCTTTCTCCAACAGAACTGGGTTCAGGACCTTTCTCCAACAGGACTGGGTTCAGGACCTTTCTCTGACAGGACTTGGTTTGGGACCTTTCTCCAACAGAACTGGGTTCAGGACCTTTCTCCAACAGGACTGGGTTTGGGACCTTTCTCCAACAGGACTGGGTTCGGGACCTTTCTGTAACAAAACAGGGTTCAGGGCCCTTCTCTAACAGGACTGAGTTCAGGACTCATTTCTAGTGGGACTAGGGTCACACACAGATTGGTCTTGTTCACCAGCACATGTCTCCAACTCAAGGTCTTGCCATCATCCCTCTTAGCAAAATTCACCTCAGTATTCCTTGTGTAGACATTATTAGAACAGATGTTTACAGAACGGGTGGCAACACACAGGGGTGTGTGTTTGACAGGTGACATTTCTTAAGAAGACAGGATTAGTCAGTGTCAAACTACTTGTGAGTGTGTATGTATAAGAAAGAATGAGTTCACACAAAACAGAAAAAAAATATTGGCTCAATAAACACTTATAATGCAATTCTAAGTGCAGCTGTTGTATGTAAAGTTCCCAAAGACTTCCAGTTGAAGTGTTTTGAATCAATGTGATTTAATCAATGTGATTTAATCAATGTGGTTTCCTGTGTTGGAAATGATTGTGAGCAGTCAACCATGCACTATAGATGTGGTAAACAAAGATTAGGTTAAAAACGATGACATAAGAGCTCTGAGACCACGCCCTCAGCCCGTCTACCCATGGGCATTGATTATCACTTTCCCAGCCCGTCAGTCTTGACCTTCCTGCTCAGGATTAATGGCTGTATCTAATGAGCTTTCATAGAAATGAGAAGAATCAATAACTTCCTCACAAACTGAGTCGGGCCAGTGACTTCTGATTCTGTCCTAGTGCTCCAGCCAAGTTGTAGTGCTCCAACACATGCTAGTCATGTGGTTGGTATTCTACAGCCCCTGGGTACCTGGGAGGTTGGGATGAAGATTGGAACAAACATATTTGTGCACGCTGAAGTTCATGACACCCGTGCACTCGTCCAGAACAGCAAACCCTTTCGATGGTGCAGCGGCCGGACGTGTGGTATCGGCGCTGGAGAAAATAGCTTCGGTAAAAATCTGTGCGCCGAGTTTGGGTTTTCATGGCCGGCTGTTAAACGGTGTGCAGTGTTTAACACTCAGCTTTCATGGGCAGAATTCACATATCCCCTAGAGCCATTCTCTGGGTGGTAAAAAAAAAATTCATTTCTTTCTTTAATTGAATTTATCATTTCATGGAGCTGAAATGAGAGTTTAACTGTGGTTCAAGTAAATTGGGTAATTTTTTTTTAACATTCCTCAACACTTTTCCAAGTGATTATGGCTCAATCTAAGGTCCAGTTATGCGTGTTAAGTCTTTCCTCCTGCAGACATGGAAGCTATGGAATGTCTCCAAGCACATAACATGTCGTCTTAGTGCCCAAATTGAATTTTGTGAGTTAGTTAATATCATATCTACTCACCTTCACACCGAGAGAGAGAGTGCTGTCTGTCATCATCAATGCCAGCAGGGTAGGGTACTGCCTGGCAGCCCAAACCTAGACAGGAGCGATTGAAGTTTAAGTTTAAGCCCCTTGCTAAGGAGCCCAACAGCAGCAACCCAGCAGCAGGGCTTGAACCAGCAATCTCCCAATCACAAGTCAAGCTCCCTAACCACTGAGCCACCACTACCACAGAGACCGAGACTGATGTCTGTGGACTGGTATCTGTCCCATAACCTAACATCCTCTTAAATGCTACCCGGGTGGTATACCTGACACACCTGTGTACACATAGACATGTAAATTCCGATAACCCCCCCACACAGGATTCTGAAATAAACGAGATCATTCATGCCTACACAATCATGTTTGCTTAATAAATACCTCAATTGATTTGACATTTTTCAAAGTAATAATGGATTTGACTGCCTGGCCAGTACTAGTTGTTTGGTTCTGTAGAGAGAGAGGACCCCAGAAGACCTGACATATGCACACAGTTACTTACTGAAGAAGGTCTGTCTCGCACACTGAAAGGTTTCTCTTAACCTCTCCCACTTTCTTTACAAGCTGGGGTCAGAGTGTAGGGTCAGTTTTTGTATGACAGAGGGTTAAGGGTCTGCAGGATAGAGGTGGGGTTCAAACCCAACACCCCCATGGGTAGCCCAGGCTCCTAGCCACTAGGCTAGCACTGGCCTCAGCCCCTCATCATCAAACATATGTACATACAGGAGCGTTCTCATGTTGGAGCGCATCAAAAGGTGGTGCTTTTTCAGCATGGGAGACTCTTTCTCCTCCACTTTGAAAAATTCACAGAGATTTTGTAAACATTTCAGCAGACTGAGGGGATTCTTTTCAGGGGTTTGAGATCAGCTGACTGAGGGGACGCTTTTTAGGTGTTTGATATCAACTGACTGAGGGGACTCTTCTCAGGGGTTTGATATCATTTTAATCTGCAGGGTGCCTTAGGGGCTTGAATTTAGCTGCATCCAGAAATGTAAGGATCTTTGTTGCATGTTTATAAACAGAGGGATTCAGCCTAATTCTGCCCTGCACACGTTGGTTGCTGTTTTCCTTTGGACTTTAAGAGTTGAACTCCAGAATTCAGCATGTAGGGTTTCTGTTAGGAGTTTGTCCCACCTGGTGGAGCTGTGCTAACTGAGTGGAGCCACACCCCACTCCCATATAGCACAGTGGGCTGGATCACCCTGTCAAATCATTTACCCCAGACTGTGACGGGAATGTCGATGTTGTGAAACTTCCTCCTGCTTGTGAACAGTTTGAGCGTTCTCATTTAGTGCATTCACTTCCAGGTTGAGGACGAGGTAAGTGCACTGCTGCAGGTTCTCCAGAACAGTGCTGCCCACAGTGAACTGGTACCTGTGGTCCCCACATCTGGGCTTTTTTTCTGGAAGACCAGAATATTTGTCTTCTCAAGGTCCAGTCCTGTCAGTACCGCTGCAGCAGGTCCAGGTGCTGCTGTAGCCCCTGTGCACAGGTCGGCCTGCAAAACTGTTCCAGCTGCTCCAAAGACGTTAAACCGTGTAGGACTGAGACCACAGCCCTGCCTCGCTCCGCCTTTCTGAGCGAAGAATTCTGTATGTCTGTCGCCAGTTCGTACAGCACGAACCCAGTTTGTTTTTGGGAATACATTGATTTGATGACATCATACACTTTACCCACGATTCCACTCTGTAGGAGTGTGTAATACACCCCCCACCCCCACGCCAAATAGAGACAAACCTCTTCATGAAATCTACAAAACTGGTGAAGATGATGTTTTCTGATCAGGGTGTGTGAAGTGTAGTAGTGGTCAGTACTTTGACTCGTGCTCGGGACACTGTGTTCGTTAAGGAAGGACAGACTTCTGTTGGTTAAAATGATTTTAAAAGTTCCCCCAGATTACTGCTCACACGGACATCTCTGTAATGGTTCGGGTCCGGTTTGTCTCCGCTCTTACGAATTGGGTTCACATGTCCTTGGCTCCAGACCTCAGGAAGACAGCCTGCAGTCAGGACCAGGGTGAGGAGTGTGAGCGCAGCAGTGCTACACAGGAGGCTTATTTGGGTTTGAAAGATCGTAGTTGCAGAGCCAAATTCTTCCTGTCTTATGGCATAATCGAGGGGGTTTTGATTGACCTTTGTGGAGCAAATGTAATTTATGTTTCATCAACTCATAATTGGGATTGAGGTCTTTTTGAGGGGTTTCTTTGTGAAGCCATTTGTAATGTCTGTTCCACATTACACCGTATTCTACAACTATGGCCTGTGGTTCTGTTGTGACCAAACTCTTCCACAGTTCCCACAACTGATTTTGTCTTAGAGTTTTGTTAGTACAGTTTAGTTTTCTCAGCTGGGCTGATTCTTTTTATTGTTCTAGAATTTCACAGTATTTCTCTCTCAGATCTGGGTCATCTGGTTGTCTGTGTTTCAGGTTTGAAGGTTTTCCACGTTCTTTTTGGAGAGATTTGCGTTCCTGATCGAACCGTTTCTCTTTCCCCGAAGTCTTTATTTTCCTTTTTGTCTTTTGAAGGTCGGCTGTGTTTGCTGCTTTTCAGAGAACACTGTCGATTTCAGTGACGGCGCGGTTAATGTTGCTCCTACTCTGTTCCAAACTGGTAATATTGAAGTTAGAGATTTTGGTGACTATCTCAAAGGAATTAAGCACATGGGTGAATTTGTCCTGGCCGTCCAGGACCTGTCTGTAGATCCCGTGGAGCGAGTGCAGTTTGGGGTGGTTTGATGGCCTGAGATCTACATTAACATGGCTGTGGTCTGATAGAGGAGATTGTTGCTGGACAGTGAACCATCAATGATGCTGGGGTCCATGTCAATAAAGGTATAATCAAATACATGAAGAGAGGGAGAGAGAGAGAGAGAGAGAGAGAGAGAGAGAGAGAGAGAGAGAGAGTGGGATGATAATTGATTTATATTATGTGGGTCAGTGGATTAATTTTAGTTCTGTCAAAGAACAAAATACAATGTTGGGAATATCAGCTAGCCAAGATCATTGCGGTCAACCATTTTAACACGACTGTCTGTCTGTCTTACTTTCTTTCTAAGTACAGCACAAGAAAATGTTATTATTAAGGTTCCAAATAAAAACATTTTGCAGAATCTGTTTTTGGCAGCTGAACGCATAGATGTAAAAATCCCTGTTTGTAAGCATACGTGATGGCGCACCATCAAACACGGCCGTGATGTCGAGCGTGGCGCCCAACCTGGCTGTTGTTAACCCAGCGTGTGCTGATCGATAGTGAGGAAGTGCTTCACTCGTGTGCTAAGTACCGCTGGTCTCCTCAGCACTACGGAGATGGATTGATCTGGGTGGAAACACGTGAGGCCAATATTTTGAGAAGTGATTTGTGTGTGTGTGTGTGTGTGTGTGTGTGTGCGTGTGCGCGACAGTGTACGTGTGTGCCCATGTAAGAGAGAACGCTATTTTGTGTGTAATTTTGTGTGAAGAGAGGCTTGCATGTCTATGTTTGTATATGTGTGTAAAACAGAGTCATTTGTGTGAATGTATGTGTGTATTCAAGTTTGTAGTTTGTGTGAAAGTGCATATGTCTAAAGTACAGTGTGTGATTTCCATGAAAATGTGTGTGTGTGTGTGTGTGTGTGTGTGCACGTCTCAGTCTCATTTTGCAGGAAATGAGAGGGAAAGGGGCATAAGTGATGTGCAATTTTATTCCTTTTTTCCGAATTCGGCTTCCATTGATTGAAGTGTCTGTTTTGTGTGTGTGTGTGTGTGTGTGTGTGCTGAAATGTGTTTCTGATTATATAAGGACCTTACGCTCTCTGTCTATACCGAGGACACAGAGGAGTCTTCAGAGCTTTTAACATAATTAATAAGATCTCACCTCAAACAAACAGCCACACACAGAAGAGTGATCTGAGCTCATTGCCTTTGTCACGGGTTTCAACACTCCCCTCCGCTCAGAAAGTCGCGTCACGCACGACAGGTGAGATAACGCAGCTTCCGGGAATACCACTCACCGACGTCTTTGAATTCCAGTGCTCTCGCCGGTGCAGTGCAGCCACGCCGAAAAACGATTTACGAAGCCAAAATATTATCTTACAGATTGTATGTGTAATTATGCAGATCTTCCCGGTGTTTGTGCTGTGATCTAAATGTTCCACTTTAGCGTAAAATCCCGGAGTCTGTAAACATTCGACTGCGTGATCTCTGGGAAGCCTCCGAGTCTCCACACAGTATAGAAATGACTCCTGTTAGCAAACCCAAAAGATCTTGATAGCTGCATTCTGCTTTACTCATGAGCCTTACTCTGTTGGACTTAAGTGAAGCTTCAGATACCATTAGTTGTAATTTCGTCCAGGAAGGACAGTCTTCTGCAGGTACAACTGGACTTGCTCATGAACAGATGACCGCGTATTTCACGGGTAGAGAACAAAACAAATGATCTCTCAGCACCGAGACTCAGTCTTGGCTCAGACATCCTGCGCTGGCTCTCTGGAAAACAATGAATTGATTTTAAAATTGTCATGAGCATAGAATGTGCCGGAAAACAAATGTAGGTCTCCAACTGAAGAGTTTAATGAAAGTAACGAAACAGAACCGAATATAAAAATGCACCAACAACAACTAAAAACTGCCAACGTAACCTCACTGGCCGACAAAGTCATACAAACACAAATGGCTTGTAAAGAGAACAACATAACAGCACACAAGTGGTGCAGATACTGTGGCCAAACACTCACCACCTGAGTGAGATGTGGTGCTAAACCAAAACAAAGAGCACGTGCAACAGAAAACGCATCGTAAACAAAAAGCCATGTGCCACGCCACCACTGCCTGAGTGAGGCATACACACACACACACCCACACACACACCCGGCAGAGCAAAGAGTAGTATGGGGTGAGCAGTAGGCTCTATGTCCACAGAAGCTGGGGCACAGAAGACCCTGTGCCATGCAGGGCCAGGGGCACATCGAGCACTTCACTTCCACAGCGCAGGGTGGCCATCCTCCTTCTGCCCTTCTAACCCTTCTAACCCCTCGAACTGCCCTTCTAACTGCCCTTCTAACTGCCCCTCTTCTGCCCTTCTAACTGCCCTTCTAACTTCCCCTCTAACTGCCTTTCTAACTGCCCTTCTAACCCTTCTATATGCTCCTCTAACTGCCCCTCTAGCTACCCTTCTAACTGCCCTTCTAACTTCCCCTCTAACTGCCTAACTGCCTTTTTAACCATTCTAAATGCCCCCCTAACTGCCCCTCTAACTGCCCTTCTAACCCTTCTAAATGCCCCTCTAACTGCCCCTCTAACTGTCCTTCTAAATGCCCTTCTCAGTCAGCGTTCCCCTTCAGAACATTACTCTGCTGGGCTCCTCATGAAAATAGTACTTGACAAGTAATCAGAAGGTTGCCAGTTCAAGTCCCACCACTGCCAAGCTGCCACTGTTGGGTCCCTGAGCAAGACCCTTAACCTCAATTACTCAACTTGTACTCAGTCATAATTGTAAGTCACTTTGGATAAAAGCATCAGCTAAATTTCGTAAATGTAAAAACTCTGTTGTGGTCAGTATTTATTAGCTTAAACCACGGTCATCCTGGGGGATGGCAGACAGGTGTGTGTTTCGGAAACAAAGGTCTTAAAGTGAGGTGCTCAGGGAGGCGTGAGGGGCATTTCTTTATTCTCCGTGACAGAGCACACAGAGGAGGTTGGGGGCAGCTGGCAAACACACACCGGCACAACACAGACGCCACGACACAGCAGAGCGGCAGGAACACTCAGGTTGTCGTGTTGAACGTGGTGTTGAGGAGCGATGTGTAGGGACAAACCGAAGAGACAAACAAGGCCCAGCGCACATGGTCAGGAATCAGGGGGTGGGGAGAAGGGCAAGCGTGTGTGTGTGTGTCTGTGTGTCTGTGTGTGTGAGTGTGTGTGTGTGAGTGTGTGTGTGTGAGTGTGTGTGTGTGTGTGTGTGAGTGTGTGTGTGTGTGTGTGTGTGTGCGTGTGCGTCTGTGTGAGTGTGCGTGTGTGTGAGTGTGTGTGAGTGTGTGTGTGAGTGTGTGAGTGTGTGTGTGTGAGTGTGTGTGTGAGTGTGTGTGTGAGTGTGTGTGTGTGTGTGAATGTGTGAGTGTGTGTGTGTGTGAGTGTGTGTGTGTGTGTGTGAGTGTGTGTGTGTGTGTGTGTGTGTGTGTGTGTGTGTGTGTGTGAGTGTGTGTGGTGCGATGTGCTCAAGCAGTACAGTCCACATGAGCACACATAGTCAG
>NC_049547.1:20985053-20990053 GCF_013358815.1 Electrophorus electricus
ATTTTCCCATCTGTGTGATATATATGGTGCTAAAACACTGTTCTGGAAAATGTCTTCTGAACCCGTCTGACAGTAAATGTCCCGGTAAGAGGTTGATGTGGATTAGACGTGGATGCAGATCATTGACAGAATTCCACACATGAATCTGAGTGATTGACAAATTAATTTCCAAGGCACGTTTTAGGTCTATTTTTAGTGAGTATGATTGCAACAAGATTTGCAGCAGTTGGAGTAGTGGCACACAGACTGAAGAGAGATACAGTCTGCTACTCTGCCATGAGTTCGAAAATCTGACGTCACCAACCCACACTCAGCGCATCAGCTGCCGTCTTGGTGAAAATTACAAATGCATGTATTTAAGTTTTCAACACACTGCTGGTCTCGCAACAGGGGTTAGGGAGTCCTATGTCTTTTGGCGTGGGCTGTTAATATGCATGACCTCATTATTGTGCTGATTTTGATTGACTTTCCCCTTTGGAGCAGGTGTATTTAGCACAGTGCTAAGTTTCCATACAGGTGCTATTATCACCATGGTAACTTTATGAATAAGAATGAAATGCCATGTTAGTTTTTGCTTGGCATAACATGGTTAGCGTCAATTTTATGAATCTGAGCTACATTGTTTTACCATGATATAATAAATATTTTAAGAAATAGCTTAAGGAATTTATTGTATTCTTGAATGTTCGCTATCTCTCTCTCTCTCTCTCTCTCTCTCTCTCTCTCTCTCACTCCACTCTGTCTCTCTCTTTTTCTCACTCCTCTTTCTCTTCTTTCACTCTCTCTCTCTCTCTCTCTCTGTCTCTCACCCCCTGTGCTTATTTTCTGCTCTGTCCAACAGCTACTAAGACTCTGTGTCCATTCTCTTATGGTCTCCATGGTTACCATACATCTGCCATTTAACACACTACTCTCTCTCTCAGGGAACTTTTTCTTGTCTGTTTTCCTGTGAAACCCTTTACCGTGTTGGTAATAGCACCGAGCGCCTTTACCGTGTTGGTAATAGCACCGAGCGATGCCGGCCTCACACCTTTCTCCTGTCCTCCTTAATAACAATATGTGCCTTTTTCAAGAGACAGTCAAAAGAACAAACATTAAGGGTAACAGACATGTCTAGTTTCAGTGTGTCGCAAGAGGACCCATGGACACGTGCGGTGCATGTGCAAAGCTGAACTCAATGTACTTGTACTAACTGTTTTTTTTATAACATTGTCTCTCATTCTCTTGACCATAGTTTATTTCTCTCTCTCTCTCTCTCTCTCTGTGTGTGTGTGTGTGTGTGTGTGTGTGTGTGTGTTTTTGTCATTCTGGAGATGACTCTATACAGTTATTGATTTATTTTATCTTGATGTCGGCTTTTATGTTCTACATGGTGACAGCACCTACATATGTGGTTCCATCCTGCATAGCAGCCTGAATCTCTACGCTATAACACAGCTTTACACTATAACTCAGTTCTATGCTATAACACAACTCTACACTATAGCACAGCTCTACACTATAGCACAGCTCTATGCTATAACACAGCTCTACACTATGATACAGCTCTATGCTATA
The DNA here is from genome assembly GCF_013358815.1 of Electrophorus electricus. NCBI lineage: Eukaryota > Metazoa > Chordata > Actinopteri > Gymnotiformes > Gymnotidae > Electrophorus > Electrophorus electricus. The sequence goes on from NC_049547.1 coordinate 20,986,611, forward strand.
ACACAACTCTACACTATGATACAGCTCTATGTTATAACACAGCTCTACACTATGATACAGCTCTATGCTATAACACAACTCTACACTATAACACAACTCTACACTACAACACAGCTCTACGCTATAACACAGTTCTACACTATAACACAGCTTTACAGTATAGCACTGCTCTATGCTATAGAACAGCTCTATGCTATAACACTGTTCTACTCTATACCAAAAGCTCTACACTACAACACAGCTCTTCACTATACCCCAGCTTTATACTATACCACAGACCTACACTATAACACAGCTTTACAGTATAGCACAGCTCTATGCTACAGAACATCTCTACACTATAACACAGCGTACCACAACTCTACTCTACGCTATAGCACAGTGCTACACTATAACACATCTCTACACTATAATAAAGCTCTACAGTATAATACAGCTCTAGAACAGCTCTATGCTATAACACTGCTCTATGCTATACCACAGTTCTACACTATTGCACAGGTCTACACTATTGCACAATTCTACACTTTAACACAACTCTACACTATAGCACAGCTCTACACTATTGCTCAGCTTGACGCCATAACACAGCTCTACACTAGACCACAGCTCTACACTATTGCAGTTCTGTACTACATCACAGCTCTATGCTATTGCACAGTTCTATGCTAAAAACAGTGCTACACTATAACACAGCTCTACACTATTGCACAGTTCTACACTATTGCACAATAGTACACTACAACACAGCCCTACACTATAACATAGCTCTACACTGTAACACAGCTCTACGCTATGTCACAGCTCTATGCTATAACACAGCTCTACACTATAACACATCTCTACGCTATACCACCAGTGCTACACTATAACACAGCTCTACACTATTGCACTGTTCTACACTATTACACATTTCTACATTACAACACAGCTCTACACTATAAAACAGCTTTACACTATATCACAGCTCTAAGCTATATCACAGTGCTACACTATAACACAGCATTACACAACTTTACACTATAACACAGCTCTACGCTATACCACAGCTCTACACTATGGCACAGTTCTACGCTATAACACAGGCTCTACACTATAGCACAGCTCGACGCTATAGCACAGCTCTACACTATAGCTCAGCTCTATGCTATAACACAGCTCTACAGTATAACACAGCTCTATACTATAGCACAGTTCTACACTATAACACAGCTTTATTGCCATAACACAGCTTTTCAGTATAGCATAGCTCTGTGCTATAAGACAGCTCTACACTATAGCACAGCTCTATGCTATAACAGCACTACACTATAACACAGCACTACACTATGACAGCTCTATGCAATAACACAGCTCTACATTATAGCACAGCTCTACACTATAACACAGTTCTATGCTACAATACAGCTCTACACTATAACACAACTCTATACTATAGCACAGCTCTACGCTATAACATAGCACTACACTATAACAGCTCTACACTATAGCACAACTCTACGCTATAACACAGCTCAATGATATAACAGCTTTACAGTATAGCACAGCTCTATGCTATAGCACAGATCTATGCTACAACACAGCACTACACTATAACACAGCATAACACAACTCTATAAAACAGTTATAAGCTATAGCACAGCTCTATGCTATAGCACAACTCTATACTATTGCACATGTCTACAATATACCACAGCTCTACACTATCGCACAGCTCTATACTATTGCATACTATTGCATTTTACTGCGAGTTATACTGTGTATGACTATGTATGTGACGAATAAACCAAACTTGAACTTGAACTACGTCTACACTATAGCACAGCTCTATGGTATACATTTATATTTAAAATATAAATATTAACTTGGCAGTGGTGGGATCTTTCTGATTACTAGTCAAGTACCTTAATCACTGAGCTACCACTCCCTTGTAACCAAAGGCACTGTCCTATAACACAGCTCTATTACACCACTCTACACTACAACACAGCTCTATTACACCACTCTACACTACAACACAGCTCTATGCTATTACACCACTCTACACTACAACACAGCTCTATGCTATTACACCACTCTACACTACAACACAGCTCTATGCTGTTACACCACTCTACACTACAACACAGCTCTATTACACCACTCTACACTACAACACAGCTCTATGCTATTACACCACTCTACACTACAACACAGCTCTATGCTATTACACCGCTCTACACTACAACACAGCTCTATTACACCACTCTACACTACAACACAGCTCTATTACACCACTCTACACTACAACACAGCTCTATTACACCACTCTACACTACAACACAGCTCTATGCTATTACACCACTCTACACTACAAAACAGCTCTATGCTATTACACCACTCTACACTACAACACAGCTCTATGCTATTACACCACTCTACACTACAACACAGCTCTATGCTATTACACCACTCTAGACTACAACACAGCTCTATGCTATTACATCACTCTACACTACAACACAGCTCTATGCTATTACACCTCTCTACACTACAACACAGCTCTATGCTATTACACCACTCTACACTACAACACAGCTCTATGCTATTACACCGCTCTACACTACAACACAGCTCTATGCTATTACACCACTCTACACTACAACACAGCTCTATTACACCACTCTACACTACAACACAGCTCTATGCTATTACACCTCTCTACACTACAACACAGCTCTATGCTATTACACCACTCTACACTACAACACAGCTCTATGCTATTACACCTCTCTACACTACAACACAGCTCTATGCTATTACACCGCTCTACACTACAACACAGCTCTATGCTATTACACCACTCTACACTACAACACAGCTCTATTACACCACTCTACACTACAACACAGCTCTATGCTATTACACCTCTCTACACTACAACACAGCTCTATGCTATTACACCACTCTACACTACAACACAGCTCTATGCTATTACACCACTCTACACTACAACACAGCTCTATGCTATTACACCACTCTACACTACAACACAGCTCTATGCTATTACACCACTCTACACTACAACACAGCTCTATGCTATTACACCACTCTACACTACAACACAGCTCTATGCTATGGCACAGATCTTCAGTATAACACAGCTCTACACTATAGCACAGTCTCATGTTATCAATTATATAACAAATGTGTCAGAAATTAGCCCCATTAGATGTGTGGAATATGTTGGTTGGAAGAAGGTTAAACCAGCCCTTCTTCACCCTTCAGTCCAGTTACACCAACCCTTCTAGACCCTTCAGTCCAGTTAACCACACCCTTTTACTCCCTTCCTGTCTCTCACATCTTTTTCCTCACTTTATGTCTCTCTGTCTGTCTTTATATTCAGATCAGTTGTGCTTTATTTTCATGGCAAATATTAGCATTTGTATTGCCAAAGCTTTGAC
>NC_049547.1:20995053-21017553 GCF_013358815.1 Electrophorus electricus
CTATGTGTCGTGTTCACAGAACACAGGGCAAACACAACATATTCGTTTAGATAACATCGTCATCTAGATCACAATAATAAATAACATCTTTAAAACAATGCTCAACATTATATACCTTTATTCACTGAACAAACAAGATAATTTTCTGTTTAATTTTTACAAATGGGTAAGCACTCAATTTCCTAATGCACTATTATACTATGTTGTGATCAGTATTATAGTGTGCTGTGATCAATACTATACTGTGTTGTGCTCCATGCTATATTGTGTTGTGATTAGTATGTATTATACACACACACACACATATCAATGCTTGGATTCTGACATCAACGTACCATGCAATGTTGTCGTGGCTTGTTTTGAAATGACGAGCCTGGCAGGTGGTTTTTGCTGAGACTGGATCTGGATCTAATGATCTGATGATCTGATTCTATTCTGTGTAGTCCCACCTGTGCTCACAGTAATTCTGTGCTTCAGAAGAGGGATGGGTGATCGAGCCCCAGGGCTGAGTGGCTCAGTTCTGTCTCCAGACATGTGCTCTTTACAGTGCCCTGCAGTAAGGGAGCACTGTGTATGGAAAACACTGACCTGTCTGAAAGGAATTCTGCTCACGTTGGCAACCCAGAGGAGAGCATGATTGACTAGCAGGACTTTGATCCCGAAGACGCTGGTGTTGAGAGGAATTTCACAGTGGGATAGACCAAGCCCAGAATGCTCTGGAGCCCAACAGAAAGACCTGGAGAAGGTTTGTGTGCCTTCAGATCCTTCAGGAAGTGTGGAAACACTATCAGCAGAGCACATTGAGACCTTGGGGGCGTTTTTAATGTTTCAGCTGTTGGAGACCCTGGTTCGCAAGCAGCCCGAGATTGATGTAAAATGTATAGGAGTGTGTTTCTCAGTGTGATTGGAGGATGAGGGGGAGACAGGGTAAAGTGGAGCACATTGACGACCTGCAGCACATCAACATGTTGGAACTCGTGCACGCACGCACACACACACACACACACACACACACACACACACACACACACACACACACACACACACACACACAGATACACGTCATCTGCTACATTTTCATATTTCCATATTCTGTATTTATTCATTATTCTTTATTAATGTTCTGCAGAAAAAAAATTTGTGTGGGAATAGTACAGTTCCAACGACTTATTTCACCACGCTCCGAGCTTAGAATCGACGCAATTTTCCGTTGCTCGCGAATGAATTATTGAAGGCATTTTGCTGCAGGCTGTTAGGATAAACTTGAAGGCCTCACTATTTTAGTTTCAGCTGACTGTACAGCGCTAGCCGTGGAACTTTTAATGACGTTGCAGTCGCGCTGAGGCACTCCTGCAGTACGGCATCTCCCGTAGATTACCAGCTCCTCTTCCACGTCGCGAGCAACTGGTGGTCATGGAGACGGCCCCGGCTGGCACTATTCTGAGCATGTGCTCGAGAGGAATCTGGACGTGATAATAAGACGCCGACACGGAATTCTTTGACTTTGAATATTATCACCAGTCAAACTGCAGATAGAACCATGTTTAAATTCAGTTTTTGCAATATGTTGCTTTAACATCTAAAAAGAACACGCTTTTGCACAGTGTGCATTTGCGCGCTACGCTTTTGCGTGCTATACATTTGCATACTGCGCTTTTGCGTGCTATACATTTGCACACTGCACTTTTGCGTGCTATACATTTGCACACTGTGCTTTTGCGTGCTATACATTTGCACACTGTGCTTTTGCGTGCTGTGCATTTGCACACTGCACTTTTGCGTGCTATACATTTGCACACTGCTTTTGCGTGCTATGCATTTGCACACTGCACTTTTGCGTGCTATACATTTGCACACTGCGCTTTTGCGTGCTATGCATTTGCACACTGCACTTTTGCGTGCTATACATTTGCACACTGTGCTTTTGCGTGCTATGCATTTGCACACTGCACTTTTGCGTGCTATACATTTGCACACTGTGCTTTTGCGTGCTATGCATTTGCAGAGGTGTTGCAGGGGGCGTCTGCAGAGCTGCTGCAGGCATTCTGTGTGCGATGTGGCTGAGTGCATATGTACCCACGAGGAGAGGACGCCCATCACTCTCACCGCAGTAGCAGGGAGAGTCACACCCTGCCGTGTGCGCACCCCGCGTGACGGAGGTAGGCTCTTCTCATTGGGCTTGGACTCCGTTGCTCTGCAGTGCTTCATTCCCTCCAGCATCCATCGTCCCCCCACACAGGTGCTCTCCTCTCACTACTCCACTGGGATGGATCTGATCAGCTTCCCAGTATTGACCTGTGTACTCCCATAAACTCTGCTGTTTATCAGTGTGACAGCTGTGTGTGTGTGTGTGTGTGTGTGTGTGTGTGTGTGTGAGACTGTTTTTTATTTGATTGGGGATGGAACTTGAGCTGTATGCATACGTGTTTTGTGGCAAAGGATTATGAGAAATTTGTGTATTCGTGTGTGTGTGTGTGTGTGTGTGTGTGTGTGTGTGTATCTAACCCTCCCTATTAACGCGCTGTGAGCCCCATTATCTCTTTCTGACCTTTCCTCAGTAATTACTCAGTCGTCCGTACTGCTCCTCTGGGACTTCTTTTCTGTGTGTGTGTGTGTGAGTGTGAGTGACAGTAATAAAATCTGAGGAGCAGTTAACTTGATCGACTGTATAATAGTTAGGGATATTGAAGATAAAACATTATGTTTACCATGTAACCTTGTGCACCTGATTTGGTTGGTGTGTGCTAAGTGCATCATTGTGAAATGATGTGTATACTGGGCATATCATTATGCACTGGTGTGTGTGCAGGGTGTATCATTGTGAACTGGTGTGTGTGCAGGATGTATCATTGTGAAATGGTGTGTGTGCAGGGTGTATCATTGTGAAATGGTGTGTGTGCTGAGTGTATCATTGTGAATTGCTGTGTGTGCATGGTGTATCATTGTGAATTGATGTGTGTGCTTTGCATATCATTGTGAGCTGGTGTGTGTGCTGGGCATATCAATGTGAATTGGTGTGTGCTGAGTGTATCATTGTGAATTGGTGTGTGTGCATGGATTATCATTGTGAAATGGTGTGTGTACTGGGCATATCATTGTGCACTGGTGTGTGCTGGGCGTATCATTGTGAACTGGTGTGTGTGCTGAGCGTATCATTGTGAATTGGTGAGTGTGCAGGGTGTATCATTGTGAAATGCTGTGTGTGCATGGTGTATCATTATGAAATGGCGTGTGCAGGGTGCATCATTGTGAATTAGTGTGTGTACAGGGCGTATCATTGTGTATCATGGTATTATTCTACTGTGGTATTCTATTGTGGTATTATTCTATCATGGTATTAATTTCTCAGGGTATTATTCTATTGTGGTATTATTCTATCATGGCATTATTCTGTCGTGGTATTAATCTATTGTGGTATTGTTCTGGTGTGCTATTATTCTATTGTATTATTATATCATGGTATTATTCTACTGTGGTATTCTATTGTGGTATTATTCTATCATGGTATTAATTTCTCAGGGTATTATTCGATTGTGGTATTATTCTATCATGGCATTATTCTGTCGTGGTATTAATCTATTGTGGTATTGTTCTGGTGTGGTATTATTCTATTGTATTATTATATCATGGTATTATTCTACTGTGGTATTCTATTGTGGTATTATTCTATCATGGTATTAATTTCTCAGGGTATTATTCGATTGTGGTATTATTCTATCATGGCATTATTCTGTCGTGGTATTAATCTATTGTGGTATTGTTCTGGTGTGGTATTATTCTATTGTATTATTATATCATGGTATTATTCTACTGTGGTGTTATTCTATTGTGGTACTATTCTGTCGTGGTATTATTCTATTGTGGTATTATTCGATCATGGTATTATTCGATCATGGTATTATTCTATTGTGGTATTAATCTATTGTGGTATTATTCTGTCATGGAATTAATCTATTGTGGTATTGTTCTGTCCTGATATTATTCGATCATGGTATTATTCCATTGTGGTATTATTCCATTGTGGTATTATTCTATCATGGTATAATTCTCTCGTGGAGTTATTGTGTCGTGGTGCCTGAGTCTGAACTGCTGCAGTGTGAGCATTAGCTAAGTGGAGTGCTCATCACCCTCCTAGAAGCCTGCCGGAGAGCACCAGTGCAGATCACTGACACAGTCACTGACACAATCATGAATCCGCCAGCACCAAACTCAAAATTCCTATCACAAAAAATGCCCTAATTTTTCATAGTTTGGGGTTTGTAATTTCCCTGAAACTAGGTAATGAATATTATTGATTACATAATTTGTTTACCTCCAGTGATGTTGTTTGTTAAGAAATGCTCTTAGCAGATTTCTGGTATGTGTGAATCAAAACAAGATATACAAGCACTGTATTTAGCACACACATACATTGATGTATTCTGAGGATAATGTGAATGTGCAACCACAGGAAGGTACTTTAACCTGGGCCTGTGAGTGTGTGTGTGTGTGTGTTCACATTAAAGGCAGCCCCATTGAGGATGTAGTTATATCTGTTGGTGTAATGTGACTTGTGGGTGAGTGGGTGTGTGAGTGGGTATGGATGTGGGTGGGTGAGTGGTTGTGGGTGTGGGTGTGGGTGGATGAGTGAGTGTGGGTGTGTGGGTGAGTGGGTAAGTGGGTGTGAGTGGGTGAGTAGGTGTGTGTGTGTGGATGTGGGTGAGTGGGTGTGTGTGTGGATGTGGGTGAGTGGGTGTGTGTGTGGATGTGGGTGAGTTGGTGTGGGGGTGAGTGGGTGTGTGAGTGGGTATGGATGTGGGTGGGTGAGTGGTTGTGGGTGTGGGTGTGGGTGGATGAGTGAGTGTGGGTGTGGGTGAGTGGGTGTGTGAGTGGGTATGGATGTGGGTGGGTGAGTGGTTGTGGGTGTGGGTGTGGGTGGATGAGTGAGTGTGGGTGTGGGTGAGTGGGTGTGTGAGTGGGTATGGATGTGGGTGGGTGAGTGGTTGGGGGTGTGGGTGTGGGTGGATGAGTGGGTGTGGGTGTGTGGGTGAGTGGGTAAGTGGGTGTGAGTGGGTGAGTAGGTGTGTGTGTGTGGATGTGGGTGAGTGGGTGTGAGTGGGTAAGTTGGTGTGGGGGTGAGTGGGTGTGGGTGTTGGTGTGGGTGTACGTGTGGCTGTGGGTGAGGGTGTGGGTGAGTGGCTCAGTTGGTGTGGGTGAGCGGGTGTGAGTGGGTGTGGGTAAGTGGGTGAGCGGGTGTGGGTGAGTGGGTGTGAGTGGGTGTGGGTGAGTGGGTGTGAGTGGGTGTGGGTGAGTGGGTGTGAGTGGGTGTGGGTGAGTGGGTGTGAGTGGGTGTGGGTGAGTGGGTGAGCGGGTGTGAGTGGGTGTGGGTGTGTGGGTGAGCGGGTGTGAGTGGGTGTGTGGGTGAGCAAGTGTGAATGAGTGAGTGGGTGTGGGTGAGTGGGTGTGGGTGAGTGGGTGAGCGGGTGTGAGTGGGTGTGGGTGAGCGGGTGTGAGTGGGTGTGAGTGGGTGAGTGGGTGTGTGGGTGAGTGGGTGTGAGTGGGTGTGGGTGAGTGGGTGTGAGTGGGTGAGTGGGTGTGTGGGTGAGTGGGTGTGAGTGAGTGGGTGTGGGTGTATGGGTGAGTGGGTGTGAGTGAGTGGGTGAGTGGGTGTGAGTGGGTGTGTGGGTGAGCAAGTGTGAATGAGTGGGTGTGTGGGTGTGAGTGGGTGTGGGTGAGTGGGTGTGGGTGAGTGGGTGTGGGTGAGTGGGTGAGCGGGTGTGAGCGGGTGTGGGTCAGTGGGTGTGAGTGGGTGAGTGGGTGTGAGTGGGTGTGGGTGAGTGGGTGTGAGTGGGTGTGAGCGGGTGTGGGTGAGCGGGTGTGAGTGGGTGTGGGTGAGCGGGTGTGAGTGGGTGTGGGTGAGCGGGTGTGAGTGGGTGTGAGTGGGTGTGGGTGAGTGGGTGAGTGGGTGAGCGGGTGTGAGTGGGTGTGGGTCAGTGGGTGAGTGGGTGTTTTCACACTTTACATTCTCCCAAACTCTCCACTATGTTGTAATGAGCAGAGACCCAGCACTCGAGCAAACAAACAGCAAACCCACGCTTCCTTCTCTCCACTACACAGCTTACTAGCGAGGGGAATCAGAAGGACGTTTGCTCGCACGGGTGCAGTGTGCAGATATGCTCGGAGGTATAAAATAAACTTGTTAATCGACACAAGCTCGCGTCTGTGACTAGGCTTTCACTGTGCTACAGATCTGTAATAGCTCCGCTCCTCTGGAGCCGTTGGTAGGAGGGTGGGAGTTCTGAAAGAGACCACGTTTCAAAGAGGCTGAGAGAAGAGTACTGACTAATTATATTAAGATACTGCTCCCAAGACACAGGACAGAAAGTTGAAAAATACATATACAGAAAAATACAGCCAAATACAAATACGAAAAAATACATATACAGAAAAATACAGGAACATACAGAAAAATACATATACAGAAAATATCTCCATACACCATATTTCCAATCACTCTCCATGCAGGTTAGTATTAATGTGGCTGTTTATGTGTAATATTATAATTCCATAATATTGCTCCTAGATAAGCAACACAGTGGTTTATGTAAAGCAGGTTACCCCCTGCTGGTGTTTGTTTAGAATTACAGGATCTGATAAGATAATCTTTGACTAATTAGATCCATAATGCAGTCACACCTTGCTGTATAACGATCACAGTTGGCTCTTGTAATAGGCACATTCATTGCTACAAGGATACCAACCGCTGAATTCTGGTGTGTTAGCGAGACTAGTGGCAGGCGCTTGGCGGAGAATGGTTTTCTTTGCCGGTGGGATTAGCTGGTCCGTGAGCCCCAGATCTGAGAGCTGACCAGGAACCTTCCCTGCTCCATCCCGGCTGAGTTCTTACAGCAGGGTGGGGGAAACAGAGGTAGATTAAGATGCTGAGGTTCCTATTAACCAATCAGACTTAACCAGTGGCTTTGCAAATGAATTTTCATGTCGCCGTGATCCTTTGTTATCTGCGTAATGCGGTAAAGTTGATGTTAATAGTGCACCATTTCCCAGCTGGTACAGATGGCATGTGAGACCCCAGGCAATACCCAGCCACTGGCTTTGTGTAGTTTTCAGCTTTACAACTTTGTCACAATTCTAAATCGCATTCCTAATTGGGTATTATGATACAAATGGCCTCCGCAAACACCCGGCGATCACATTTGGCAAAACTGCTCTTTCATTTGTTATTCCTTGAAGTCTGTGTAACTTGTCCCTATCCAAAGCTACTGCGTGCTGTTGCATATTCACAGCACGGGTTGCAGCGAACAACGACTGCTGAAACCATGCCGGCATCGTGCAGGCCTTCTCTGGGTCAACGCTAACACCGGGAACGGAGCGTGTGCGCGGTTTCTCGCAGGAGCTGGCGTGCAGCAGGCCTGTGCAGGATCTCACAGTGGGTGTCCTGTGGTTTTGTTCCTCTTAGAGGACAGAGATCCCAGAACAGCGTGCATATTATGGGATGCTGTGGGACTGTCATAGTAGTTTTGCGTTTGTCCGGCCTCCTCTGCGTCCGATGGGAGATGAAAGCGAAGCTGGTCCAAAACCAGGACGATCGAGTCCGCTGCGGGTGTGGGTGGGCAGTACGGAGGGGCACGTGGGTGACACACCCCCTCCCGACACCCAGCCTCTGCTCACAGAGGAACTACACTGGTTTGGTCTTCTGATTCAGTCACTGGACTGAACGTCTAAAGAACTTTCATCGGGCATGAAAGATATTTTTACTACATTTCCTTTTGCTATGCCAAACATTGCAGTTTATAAGACGTAGACTAGTCAAAGTCCACAATATTAAATTAATTCAGGGGTCAACTTTGAGCCAGAGATTTGAGCCAGTTCTACTATGAATAACTTAATTTACTGTACCCCATAACACCTTGTTGCTAAACTGCCACATTGTTCCATATAATAATCCACTAGCATTATTCCATATGATAATCTATTGGCATCATTTCTGTCACGGAAGGCTCCCCCGCCCCGATCACGTGGTATGGCCCGCCGCGTGCGGGGGGATTCATACGTGTACTGTTTGTACACTGGGATTGCACACACCTGCACAGGGTTTGCTGTTGAATATCTGTCTGTCTATTAAAACTCCTGTCAGTGTGTGCATCCTTGTTGGTCACTGTCATTACTTATGTGTTAATATCGGTCTCTGTGCAACATCGTAGTAGTCGTAACGTTGGTTTGTGTATTAATGTGTATGTGTAGAGTGTAGAGTCATGCTTACCATAAGTGTTGTGTGAGCCACCTTTGACGTATATGTTTAATGTTAATAGACGTCTTGCACCATCAAGGAAGTCTGTGCGTCCTGCCCCGCGCCCTGTGGCACTCGGTCTGACTACATTATTCCATATCATAATCTACTGGCATTATTCCATATCATAATCTACTGCCACATTAGTCCATATCATAATCTACTAGCATTATTCTATATCATAATCTACTGCCACATTAGTCCATATCATAATCTACTAGCATTATTCTATATCATAATCTACTGCCACATTAGTCCATATCATAATCTACTAGCATTATTCTATAGCATAATCTACTGCCACATTAGTTCATATCATAATCTACTAGCATTATTCTATAGCATAATCTACTGCCACATTAGTTCATATCATAATCTACTAGGATTCGTCTGGAAGTGGGACGGCTCCCCTACCAGACGACAGCCTGTTCCAGCGTGTTTTCCACACGTCGTTGCCAGGCGCTGCTCTCAGAGAAGTAATCAATCCCAGACAGAAACGAGGATGTCTGTTTTCCTTTTTTTCCCATCTTCCTCCCTGCGTTTTTCTAGTGTATGACGGGTAATGGAAGAGATTGGTTTATGTTTGGCCTTCCGGAAGCAGAGCGAGACAGACGGCGTGGGGCCGGCATTTACGGCCCGCGGCGGGGCGGAGCCTCATCTATCTGTCCTGATTGAAATGTCACATTTCCTTCATCTGCCCATCACGTCTTCTTCTCGTCCAAATTCCCTGTCTAACAGGGACGAGGCTGGGCGGCCGTCCCCTCTGCGTTCCCGCACGCCTGCTCCGTGTTATGGATTTTCTGCTTGTGCCTGTGACGTATTTCCACGCGGCGGAGACGGGATCGCTCATAACTCATGGACATAATGCCTGGGCGCATGCACACACACACACACACGCTCACATGCACACACTCACACACACACACACAGATATGCATGCAGCCACTACTAACACTAATGATTCATAATCACCACTAGCCTCAATCGCGCAAATAAGATTGAGGAATCGCTCGTCTAAGCTGTCAGTCTTTCCTTCATTCTTTCTGTCTTTCCCTCCCTCCATCTTTTCTTCTCTCTCTCTCTCTCTCTCTCTCTCTCTCTCTTATCTCTGGGCGACAGAGAAGATGCAGTGTTCACGTGTAACCGCGTGAGCGACACGCAGCTGTTGGTACCCCCCTTGCAGGGTGTCACGTGCAACCTATGGATTCCTCCCAGCTCAGTCAATGAAAGACCAGTGGGACACTCGTCACGTCTGGCGTCCATCTTGTAGATTTCAGAGGACTGGCTCGGGGCCCAAGGCCTGATATTAAGCAAAGCACCTCGTTACGGGAACGTTCCGCATCACAGGCACGAGGAAGGGAGAATTCCAGGCCTTTGATTGCGGCGACATGCCGATGCCTTTATTGCCTGCACTTGAAGTTTGCCTCAGGAATCCCCCACACTGCACAGCGCCGCCCCTGACCGGGGCCGATCAGAAAGGCCATTAGTGGAGGTGTGGCCGCAGACAGCTTGGCAACTCCTAGCTGGAGGACTTCCTGTGATGAGCAGCGTGCCTGAGATCTTAGTTACGCTCTGCTGTGACCTGTCATCTGGACCCAACTTTGAAACCTGTGACGGAGCCGCGTAGTTTATAACAAGCAACGCGGTTCTTCGGTTAAATACGGCGGGTCTCAGCTATCAGCCGCTGTTTGATCCGGGACGCCAGGCTCCGTCATGACCGGAAATCCCAGCATCCCCCTGATAGCTGGTGTTCGAGCTACAAAAAACAGCAGGAGCGGAACGGGCTCGGCAGAACCGGGCTGCGAGCTGGGTTGGGGGGAGATCAATGAAGCCCCCCAAACAGAGACTTCTACCCCACACTCCTGCCTGGACATCCTGGATTTAAGGGTAACTACAGCCTGTATGCTCAGAGACTAGAGTGGTAAAGTTCAGACAATCTTGAATGCGAAAGGACAGTGTGTCTGAAGAGCCTCCTCCTGAACATGAGTGAGTCCTCCACAAATGAAATGAAAGGATTGAAGACAGTTATCACTTAAGGTGCCGTACGTGGTATCTTGACGTGGTTGATATTAATGCAGATGTCAGACTGTCTCACATCTCATTTGGGCAGAAAAATGAAATGTCTCATGAAATACACATCACCAGGTCTCTCCACAGCCGTTCCCCGGCAAGTCACGTGTGACATATTGTAATTGAAGTTATGTGCGTAATAACCCATCACAGAAGTCGGTCCTGCCATGTGCACAGGAGAGAGACTCATCAGAAACTGCAGCCCCATACGGAATCAACAACATGGATGTCGCGGCAAAACCTTCAGATAGCTGCCATCGTCTGCTGATAGTCTCCCAGAGTCTCGTCCTCTAAGCGGATCGCTGTGTATAATCGTAATAAATCGAAGGCCTGAATTCCCAAGGCAGTAGTGGGAAGGAAGGGGAGTGACTTAAACAGACTCCTGGGAGCCACTCGAGTGTGACATCATGGATGCAACAGCTGAGCTTGTCTTAGCAACACAGTATGAGGCAATCGATTGGCTTGCTCTCATGAAAACACGAATCCCAAGTGTTCTAGCGGAAGAAAGAATATGCTAACGAGAGAGAGAGAGAGAGGGAGGGAGGACACATGAATGTATATTTGACTGCACACAGGATCCAGAGGTCCCGCTCTTTCTAGTGTGCGGTGAATGCTCTCATCAGTCTCCTCACAGGGTTAGAGCCCTCCAGCAGGTCTGCTCCAATGTACCGTGAGACACGGCAGCTTCACGCCTACATCCAGGTGATTATCACCTTGCCGCCGTACACGCACCCGTACCCGATGGACTCCAGTGGAGCAGATTTAATTGAACTCAAGCCGGAACCGGTTCTGTTTCGCATGTGTTCTTCTCGAATGTCAGATGAAAATCTCATTTGTCATAACTGCAGCGCTGCGTTTTCTGGGCTGACCTGCGTTGGTCTCCCGCGGAGGGAACCACAGACTGTATTTCTGTGGAGCAAACAGAACCACATGTGCAGTAAATGACATCCGTGTGATGACTGATATTAGTGTCACCACTCATGTGATGATTTGAGTGGTAGAATGAAGCAATACAATGTGCATTCAAATTCATACGCTGTGTGCAGCGCACAGTCTATATGTGTGTGTCTGTGTGTGCGTGTGTGTCTGTGTATGTGTGTGTGCGCGTGTGTGTGTGTGTGTGTGTCTGTGTATGTGTGTGTCTGTGTGTGCGTGTGTGTGTGTGTGTGTGTCCTCCTAGGTAATCATTGATAACAGCTGATTCTGGGGTCTGTTTGCTTTATTGAGTAAATCATTATCAGATCTCCAGCTGTGCTCACTCCTAGAGCATCCCATAGTGATGTCTCACCCTTGGAGTGTCCCATAGTGACATCTCACTCCTAGAGCTCCCATAGTGATGACATGTTTCACTCCTAGAAGGTCCCATAGTGACGACATCTCACTCCTAGAGCGTCTCACGCGTTAACTGATGTTTGTGACCCTTCATTCTCCCATAGTGACGGCATCTCACTCCTAGAGCGTCATCTCACTCCTAGAGTGTCATCTCACTCCTTCACTTCCTCTTGTTGTCTCTCTTTTCCCACCCTCGTGTGCAAATGTCCCATGATAAATGTCCCTAATAGGACACCATAAATAGTCCCCATAATTTTTGTTTGCTAATGGGTCTATTAAAAGAATCCCTGAGCTCACAGAGGACAATCACGTGGGCCTCCTGCGTGTGCTGTCGCAACCCATCTGACGTGAGACGTCGCCACTAAATTGACGTGTCAGTCATGCACAATGCTGTGTGAAGCTACAACACTCTGGCTGTCATGTGGAGAGGCCCGGCTCAGTCCATACTGGATCACGGAGACTCCACGGAATGGCCCAGCTGTGGGATATTCAGGAGGGGCTAACATGGAAGATTTAACAGATGACAGCGATGTAAGATGTTGCGGTTTAACAGGGTAAGAGGAGGGTGGAGATGATGTGAGAAATAGCACGCCGCCCTCACGGAGTCCGGAATGCTTATCACTGAAACCAACGAGTTGTGATGAGGAGCTTCTGCATACAATAAGTCACATCTGTGACTCCCCATTCCCCACATCACTCTGACTCATCTGTGACTCCTCATTCCCCACATCACTCTAACTCGTCTGTGACTTCTTGTTCCCCACATCACTCTGACTCGTCTGTGACTCCTCGTTCCCCACATCACTCTAACTCGTCTGTGACTCCTCGTTCCCCACATCACTCTGACTCGTCTGTGACGCCTCGTTCCCCACATCACTCTGACTCATCTGTGACTCCTTGTTCCCCACATCACTCTGACTCGTCTGTGACTCCTCATTCCCTACATCACTCTGACTTGTCTGAGTCCTCATTCCACACGTCACTCTGACTCGTCTGAGTCCTCATTCCCCACATCACTCTGACTCGTCTGTGACTCCTCGTTCCCTACATCACTCTGACTCGTCTGTGACTCTTCGTTCTCCACATCACTGTGACTCATCTGAGTCCTCGTTCTTGTTCTCCACATCACTGTGACTCGTCTGAGTCCTCGTTCTTGTTCTCCACATCGCTTCATTTCTGTGAGCAAATTTTTCACAAATTTCACATTCTTCATCTGTTGCTTCTTGAGCTCAGATGTGACTTGGGAAATAAAATTCAACAAGATGATCTGGCAAATAAACAAATCCATATTTATTCCTCTCCTCTCTCATTCTCTCTCTCCATCCTCCTCCCCCTCCTCTCTCTCTCTTTCTCCCTCTCTCTCGTTCTCTCTCTTTCCATTCCCCCTCTCATTCTCTCTCTCCATTTCTCCTCTCCCTCTCTCTCTCTCTCTCTCTCTCATTCTCTCTCTTTCCATTCCCCCTCTCATTCTCTCTCTCCATTTCTCCTCTCCCTCTCTCTCCTTCTCTCTCTCGCTCTCTCTCTCTCGCTCTCTCCATCTCTCCATCTCTCCCTCTTTCTCTCTCTCTCTCTCTCTCTCTCTCTCTCATTCTGTTTCTCTTTCCATTCTTCCTCCCTCCCTCTCAGTTCAGTTCAGTAAGCTTTATTGTCGTGGCCATATTCAATAACAGTATTGTCAAAGCAGTATTACAGTAAAACAACATGGGTGAACCTTTACAATTAAGGAAATTAAGAATTCTGTTATAATAAAGAACTTGAAAAGAAACTTTATTTGGAAGTGAAAAGAAAGGAAAATAAATCAATAAGCAGGAGAAAAATAAATAATTAGATAAGTACATAAATGTGTTTATAAACTGGGCAATATAGTCTGTGTGTGTGTGTGTGTGTGTGTGTATGTGTGTGTGTGTGTGTGTGTGTGTGTGTGTGTGTGTGTGTGTGTGTGTGTAAATAATTAGATAAGTACATAAATGTGTTTATAAACTGGGCAATATAGTCTGTGTGTGTGCATGTGTGTTTGTGTGTGTGTGTGTAGGTGTGTGTGTGTGTGTGTGTTTGTGTAGGTGTGTGTGTGTAGGTGTGTGTCTGTGTGTGTGTGTGTGTGTGTGTGTGTGTGTGTGTGTGTGTGTGTGTGTAAATAATTAGATAAGTACATAAAAGTACATAAATGTGTTTATAAACTGGGCAATATAGTCTGTGTGTGTGTAGTCTGTGTATTTGTGTGTAGGTGTGTGTAGGTGTGTGTGTGTGTGTGTGTTTGTGTGTATGTGTGTGTGTGTTTGTGTGTGTGTGTGTGTGTGTGTGTGTGTGTGTGTTTGTGTGTGTGTGTTTGTGTGTATGTGTGTTTGTGTGTATGTGTGTGTGTGTGTGTGTGTGTGTATGTGTGTATGTGTGTTTGTGTGCATGTGTGTGTGTGTGTGTATGTGTGTGTGTGTGTATGTGTGTGTGTGTGTGTGTGTGTGTGTGTGTGTATGTGTGTGTGTGCACCCTCTGCCTGATGCAAGGGCTTTACTTAGCTGTCTCATGGTGACGCCTTGCTCCGGGAGCTCCTGGAAGTGATAGCGTGATGTCTGTGAATATTTGACACATAGACAGAGCTGCCTATTTCACATGGAGACATGGCCCAGTTGGTTTCTTTTGGAAAGTAAAGCTTAACTGTTTTAAACGCTCCCAGAAATAGCGCACACCTTGAAATATCATCCCACATGCTTCATGTACAGGCTCAGAGAAACACGGCTTAAAAAAACAGCATTTAGTTACAGCCTACTCTCTTTATCATACAGCCCTATCGGCACAATCTCAAGGTGTTCATATTTATTTATTCATTTTTTGTGCTTGACATTTAACTGGGGTACTTGTTAAATCATCCAGAAGAGTGAGTTTATTCATTTAATGTTCCCGGACTCCTGGATGGGTGGTGTGAAGATGACCACGGCCCTGTTTTACATACCGGCTGACAGATGACAGCTTATTACTGCAGCCTAATGCAGAGATCGGTGTGTCCCTGCCTGCCAGTGGGTGTGAGGCTCGGGACAGCAGCGTGGGGACATGCAGGACACAGGCAGGACGACGCAGCGGGGCGGCACACGTCCTGAACTCCCAAGCTCGGGACGGCTTGGGTTCAGTCTGCCGGAGTGTTGCCAGTGGAAGCTGGTTTTGAACCAGTACGCTGATGGCTTCTACGCACTTTGAACCGTAACCCTGGCAAAAGCTATCTGGTCCATTCTGGAAGGTCTATGGAGGAAAACACAGCACCATGCAAACCAGGCAAGTCTTTTATGTGATAATATAATTCTAAAATTTGGTCCAAATATAAAAAGAAGAAAGAAAAAGAAAACACACATGCAAGTAATATTTACTCCGGTTCCTCCCAAAAGAACATCCTATGAAAGCCCCGTTCTTCTTCCCTTCAGTGTGAGTCCCACGCTCGTCCTGCTTAGTCACTCTGGGTGTTTCTCTCCTAAATCTAAATTTCACCCACTTTCATGATGTCTCACCACTAAACAGAAAACTACACTTAGAATTATACACCACCACAGTTAGTATGGAAATCCCTTCACATTTTCAGCTAATGCGGAACGCTCTAAGCACACTTCAAATAATAGTGAAGAAATGGTCTGATTGGTCAGGCCCGGGTGGATGTTTTAGCTCAGATCGTGGAGAGTTAGAGGGGAACGCCCTTATAACACTAACTCAGAAACGTCAGAAAAGAACAAAAAGACAATTCTACCTGTAGCTGTGGACAGAGGGCATAAGCCATGGTTGCAAACAGGACATATATTCAGTGTACAAAGCATTTGTGAGGCGCCATTGGGAGACTAGTCCTCACTGGTCCGGTCCATTTTGTCTGAAGGAGAGGTTGTTTTAGGGTCGCTTTCTTGTTTTTGATTGGCTGTCATGAGATAATGCCCCAAGCGTTCAGAATTCAGGTGCAGTTTCCCTAATCCTTCGTCTGGCTAGAGCTGATTTCGGTAGTCCAGCTGACCCTGATGTCTTTTCCTAATGGAAAAGTTGAGTCTCCTCCAGGGAGGCCAGGAGGCTCCGCCAGAATCACTGCGGCTGGCATGGAGCCTGTCGCCAAGGGAACAGGCGTGTGTCTGCAGTGGTGGGCACAGGGACATCAGGGCATCCAAAAAAAGATGTTCGAGGTTTGTGTGTGCGCATGCACGCACACACACACACACTTTGTGGACTTTGATTGTCTTTGATTGACACTAGATTAATTCCCACTCTGGGTTTGTGAGAAGCTTTTAACTCCTGCTTGTCAGTTTTTCTCTCACCTTCTCCCACCTCCTCCAACCTTCCTCTAAGTCTTTGGATCACATCTGTGGTGAGTGACCTTCTACTCTCTCGTTCGGCTGTGATCTCCAGTCTGATGGTGTTGAGTGTTCTTCAGATTTATGCCTGTGGATCAATAGCTGTTATGATGCCTGGCCCAGTACCGCCTTTCCTCCTTAATATTCACGTCGCGGTCGTTTTAGGTCTAATTTATGCGGTTAGTTCACTTACGCAGATTACCTGATCTGTACGTGGATTTGAAGGTTTCAGCTCTCGTGATTGCCCGGACTCTGCTATGTCTGAGCGACACTGTGACACAGGCCCAGCGGCGTGTTCACCAGTCTCGGATCAGATTCTCCTGTTCCCACTGCGTGGACTGACCATCGGCACCACAACTGTTCTACTTCAGACTCAAAGCAGAGCCTTCTTCGTCCCTTTATGCAAACCAGTTGTTCCTGTCGACTGCTGACTGATACCTGGCAACAGCCAGGGGACCATTTACATGTAAACCTGCTGACCCCATCTGAGGACAACCGTGTGGGAAACCCTGTGCAGAGGAAAGGGTTCGGACTGACACTTGGTTATCGTGTCTAGAGTGGGGCTGAGGTGATGTAGTGCTCTTCCACGCGTTCTGTCCGGATGCTTGTGTTGCTGTTATTAGTGTATCGCCCGCCCAAAACTCCTGATTAAGGAAGCGCTGACCTCATCTCTGTATCACACAGCCATTGTAATTGGTGACTTTAACATGCGTTAACTCTACCTGGTCCTTTCTAACGACATCTCACCTGTTCTGCATTGCGTTAACCTCACACAGCATGTACACCTTCCCGCAAATATCTGTGGTCACACGCTGGACTTATTGTGTTCGTGAATGTCGACGTTTCTGGTTGAGCTATTTCGGTTATCTGGTATTTCTGTGCTCTTAACGCCTAGTCTTTCGCCAAACATCATACTAAGGCTATCAAACGTTATTTTTCTATCTGTCTTCAAGATTCGCATCTTTCTGATTTTTCTGTGCTCTCTTGTTCGGATGCAGTGGCGTCACAGTATAATGATTCTGTTTTATATATACTATATATTATATTATACCCCTGTAAAAAAAAAAAAAAAACAGGCCAGTCCCAGTAAGCCGTTCTCCTCCAGTGCTCTGCTTTCCTGAGACTTTTAAACGACCTTTTACTGTTTGCTGATGCCAGACTCCTGAATATTACACTCCTGTTTAACCCGTGAGCGGCTTCCGGCACCACTCATCACAGGCACTGTGTTTCCAGTTGTCTTCTATTAGTATTACAGGGATTGTTTTAGATTGGCTTTGGCTGTACCTGACTGAAATAGTTTGTCTTGTTAGGACAGCAAAAATCTTTCACTACCACCCTGCCACTGAAGATGTGCCCCAAGGATCAGTCCCCTTGGTCCCCTCCTTTTGATTATTTATGTGTTGCCCATTGGAGACGTCATCCATCACCATGGTCTTATCTTTCACTGTTATGCAGATGACATTCAGTTATAGTGTAAGTGACAGTTCCACTGTCCAGTCACACTTCCACCGCTGTATCTGTGACACCTGCGCTGACCGCATGTGTCTCTGATCTTATGCTCTAAATATGAGTGAGATGTTTTTTTTGCTTTAAACGCAAATAAAACTGAGCTTATGTTATTAGGCCTCAAATTCCAAGTCTCCAAATTGATCAGTTTTGCTATTACAGTTGAAGAACCCACCAGACTAACCTCTGCATCCTTCTTGACTCTCCTGTGTTCCATATCGAATTTTTCCTCAAATCTGCATTCAGCTCCCATATTCACTATTCAAACTCCCTCTGTACGGGGCTAAATTACTGAAGTCTTCAGAACCTCAGAGCACCGATACAGGGAAAGTGTATCTCATTAGATTTGAACATATTCCGCCTGTTACACTGGTTATCTGTCTCACACAAAATATATATTACATTAATCATTGTAATGATATTTTAATAAATAGAAAATCCTTGTTCTCACGGTCGGAACGCTAAGTGGTCTCTCTTTCTGTTTCTCCGTCTGATGTCCTTCATCTTTAAAACTCTTTTCGCACTCTGAGATCTCCTGTCAGTATTCTGCTCGCTGGACCTCATGCTAGGTTCACGCGGTGGGACATTTGGTCCTGTGGCGCTAAAACTGTGGAACGTCCCGAAGCCGTGGAATGTCCCGAACCTGTGTAACACCCTGAAACTGTGGGATGTCCTGAAACTGTGTAACACCCTAAAACTGTGGGATGTCCTGAAACTGTGGAATGTCTTGAAACTGTGGAATGCCCTGAAACTGTGGGATGTCCTGAAACTGTGTAACACCCTAAAACTGTGTAACACCCTAAAACTGTGGGATGTCCTGAAACTGTGGAACGCCCTGAAACTGTGGGATGTCCTGAAGCTGTGGAACGCCCTGAAACTGTGGGATGTCCTGAAGCTGTGGAACGCCCTGCTCCGGTCTTGGCAGCACTACACTGTGTTACATATTTCGCATCTCAGTTAAAGGCCTTCTCACTCAACACTATTTTTCTGTCTCCTCCCCTGAACTGAGTTCTTGGAGAAGAACCTTGGATCTGAGACGGCTGAATAAATTTGACCAATAACTAAATACATCAAATAAACAGCACAGTTAGTTAATGAGGAGACACCTGACTAACAACCCTTTTAGAGTGTTAAAAGAAAGAGTGGGAGTAGGAATCACACACATATGTATACACTCCCACTCACACATACACATACATACACACAAATACACAGTGGCACAATGAAGGCAGTAGTTTTCTAGATAAAAGACCAAATGTGCCCACACACACACACACACACACACACACACACCTGCTCATGTACACACCAGAACACGTACTCACATACACACACACACACACACACACACACACACAGGTACACTTGCTCACGCACATATCTACACAAATGTTAAATGGTGGCTAACTGTTCCCATCAGTTAAATCCAGGCATGTTAGCAACCTTGAATTAACCCTGGTCCACTAAACATACACAGGTAAAGTGAATTACTCATGATGCTGTAAAGAGACATGTGGTGGAGGCGGGGAGGATCTGCTCTCACTGATGTTTTATTTCTCTCTCAGAAAAGCGATCACTAAGCGATCACTAAGTCCCTTAACTCACATATACTAGACCAGGTCAGCACACACCATATTCTAGACCAGGTCAGCACACACCATATTCTAGACCAGGTCAGCACACACCATATTCTAGACCAGGTCAGAACACACCATATTCTAGACCAGGTCAGCACACACCATATTCTAGACCAGGTCAGAACACACCATATTCTAGAGCAGGTCAGAACACACCATTTTCTAGACCAGGTCAGCACACACCATATTCTAGACCAGGTCAGAACACACCATATACTAGACCAGGTCAGGACACAACATATACTAGACCAGTTCAGCACACATATACTAGACCAGGTCATCACACAACATAAACAAGACCAGGTCAGCACACAACATATACTGGATCAGGTCAGCACACAACATATACTGGACCAGGTCAGGACACAACATATACTAGACCAGGTCTGCACACAACATAAACAAGACCAAGTCAGTACACAACATATACTAGACCAGGTCAGCACACAACATATACTGGACCAGGTCAGCGCACAACATATACTGGACCAAGTCAGCACACAACATATACTAGACCAGGTCAGCACACAACATATACTGGACCAGGTCAGCGCACAACATATACTAGACCAAGTCAGGACACAACATATACTAGACCAGGTCAGCACACAACATATACTGGACCAGGTCAGCACACAACATATACTAGACCAGGTCAGCACACAACATATACTGGACCAGGTCAGGACACAACATATACTGGACCAGGTCAGGACACAACATATACTAGATCAAGGTCATCAAACAACATATAATAGACCAAGGTCAACACACAACACACAACACACAATAGTAGATCAGGTCAGCACACACCATATTCTAGACCAGGTCAGCACACATATATTAGATCAGGTCAGCACACAACAGATAATAGACCAGGTCAGCAGACAACATATCTTTGACCTGGTCAGAGCGGGAGAGAGAGCATCCATGAGAGTCCATGCTGAGATCAAATGGGAAAAGTCATCATCCATCCATCCATCCATCCATCCATCCATCCATCCATTGACTAATTCTTTCACTTTTATTATTTACGCATCTATGCTTATTGAACATTTATGGCCTGTTTGTACAGTGTATTTTAGGGAGCTGGTTGCCTGCCCCTCTAATGAGGGCATTAACAGAATCAGTATGGTCTTACACACTTCTCCTCCAACTCCTCCCATAACCCTTTTGTAGGTGTCATGAATGTGTGATTCACTCTAAACGTTTTCATTTTCTCTGTGTGCTGTCTTATCTCAGTCAATAAACCTCCTGTTAATAGGTTTCCGAGAGCAGAAGAAGATACTCGAGAGAGGCTTGAGTAGAGGCAAGTGTGTGTGTGTGTGTGCTGTGTGTGTGTGTGTGTGTGTGTGTGTGTGGCTGTGTGTGTGTGTGTTCTGTGAGCATGGCTTGAGTAGAGACGTTCGTGTGGAGTGTGCGCTGTGTGTGTGAGCTTGCAATGGAGACTGTGTGCAGGTTTACCTACAGGCACAAGTAGTGGCATGTGTGTGTTTGTGTTTGTGTGTTTGTGTGTTTGTGTGTTTGTTTGTGTGTGTGTGCTCTGTCAGAGTGGCTTGAGTAGAAAGGCTCATGTGGAGAGTGCGCTGTGTGTGTTTGTGTGTATGTGTGTGTGCTTTAGCACGCAAGTGCTTGCAGTGGAGTTTATGTGCAGTTCTGCCTACAGGCACTAGCTGTGGTGTGTGTGTGTGTGTGTGTGTGTGTGTGTTCTGAGCTGATTTGAGTGCTTGTCTGTTTTTGTTCTGTCTAAATGCAGCTGTGGGGTGGTAAACAGTGCAATCTCTCTCCTCCCACTAATCACAGTGAATATAGTGCTGCCCTTTTAATGGGACAGACAGCAGTGTATCCCTGTAGGACGCTCACGGTGACACACACACACACACAGACCCACAATGAAGTAAAATCCTCGAACACTCGGAGAAAGATATACACGTTCAAAATGGCAACACACAAACATATAACTTAGCACCACACGGTCTTTATGACATACTGCTACACACAGCTAGTGATAATACACAGGACCGCTTGCACACGCCCACACACACACACACACACACACACACACACACACACACACACACACACACACACACACACACACACACAGACACACCTTCTCTCCCTCTCAGACTTTTTCAGACCCCTTTCAGATTTGTTTAGACCAATCTGAAGTAATTCCTGTGTGTGTGTGTGTGTGTGTGTGTGTGTGTAAGTTAAGGTCTACCACAGACCGTCAGGTCATTTCCTCTTCCTGTGCTCTCGACGTAATTACAGCTTCTTTAGTCAGGTTGTTTGATACACTGAACACGTCAGGTAGAAGGGTGTCTGGTGTCCCTCAACTCCTGCATTCACACTCACTTTGCTTTGTCCACGTTTCTGGAGGCGTTCTGATGCGCGCACACACACACACACACACACACCCACACACACACACACGCTGACCCTCCCCATGCCTGTCTTCTGAAGGCCTTTCTGGGCCGCTAGTTTGATTCACACTGGCAGGAACGTCCAGTCACAGAAGGACGCTGTAACCATAGAAAAATCTTGTTTTCATGTGACATTTTACAGACACTCTTATCCGGAGTGGCTTACAATTTTCAATCATGTTACAGAGGTGGTTGAGTGTGCTGTTGGGAGTCTTACCTAAGGGCTCTTACTGGTACAGTGCACTTATCCAGGGGACGGGGACAGAGCCATGATCTCCGGCAGCATAGACAGCGTTGTCATATGCGGCACTATTCCAGTGTGACTCGATGGATTGCTGACATAAAGGACCAGTAAATAGAAATGTTCATAGTAAAGGTTTATTTAGTTGATATCTATTTATGGCTACATTTTAAGTGCATCTCATGATGCAAAAGACAAACATTTCAGCAATGTATAAAGTGAAAGAAATAAGCCATGAAATGTCTGGAGGTTTTGTGAAGATTAATAGTGATGATTTACTGTAGTGTTGTAGACGGGGGCTCTGACCGTGCGTGTAGTGCACACTCTACTGCTGTAGTGTTGTAGACGGGAGCTCTGACCGTGCGTGTAGCGCACACTCTACTGCTGTAGTGTTGTAGACGGGGGCTCTGACCGTGCGTGTAGCGCACACTCTACTGCTGTAGTGTTGTAGACGGGGGCTCTGACCGTGCGTGTAGCGCACACTCTACTGCTGTAGTGTTGTAGACGGGAGCTCTGACCGTGCGTGTAGCGCACACTCTACTGCTGTAGTGTTGTAGACGTGAGCTCTGACCGTGCGTGTAGTGCACACTCTACTGCTGTAGTGTTGTAGACGGAGGCTCTGACCGTGCGTGTAGTGCACACTCTACTGCTGTAGTGTTGTAGCCGGGGGCTCTGACCGTGCGTGTAG
>NC_049547.1:21022553-21027553 GCF_013358815.1 Electrophorus electricus
ACCTGGGACACTCTACCTGGGACCCTCTACCTGGTCCACCGTGGTTCCACCGTGAAGGTTCTCATGCCATCTCAGAACTGTGATCTGTCCTGGCCTTTGACCTGTCCTGTCCTTTGACCTGTCCTGACCTTTGATCTGTCATTTGAATGTGACCTCTCCCTAAACTACAGTGTTTGTGAAGTTTGGTGTGTGGAGAGTTAGGCTGTAGTGATCAGCAGAGAGGTTAGTGGGAAGAGGGTTAATGACATTAATATTAATGACTTGATTCATCTCAACAGTTACAAACATTTATTTTCTTTTTAATCCACTGATTAATTCTTCCTCTTTTCTGTTCATACAAAAACACATATGACCACACCAACACATGCAACACATATGACCACACCAACATGCATGACCAGATCAACACGTATGACCACACCAACACATGCAACACATATGACCACACCAACATGCATGACCAGATCAACATGTATGACCATACCAACACATGAAACATATGACCACACCAACACGCATGACCACACCAACACACAAAACACATATAACCACACTAACACATGCAACACATATGACCACACCAACATATTGCAACACATATGACCACACCAACACATGCAACCCGTATGACTGCACTAACACATGCAACACGTATGACTACACCAACACATGCAACACATATGACTGCACCAACACACGCAACACATATGACCACACCAACACGTGCAACACATATGACCACACTAACACATGCAACACATATGACCACACTAACACATGCAACACGTATGACCACACCAACACATGCAACATGTATGACCGCACCAACACACGCAACACATATGACCACACCAACATGTGCAACACATATGACCACACTAACACATATGACCACACTAACACATGCAACATGTATGACCACACCAACACACGCAACACGTATGACCGCACCAACACACGCAACACGTATGACCGCACCAACACATGCAACATGTATGACCGCACCAACACACGCAACACATATGACCACACCAACACGTGCAACACATATGACCACACCAACACATGCAACACATATGACCGCACCAACACACGCAACACATATGACCACACCAACACGTGCAACACATATGACCACACTAACACATGCAACACATATGACCACACCAACACATGCAACATGTATGACCACACCAACACACGCAACACGTATGACCGCACCAACACACGCAACACGTATGACCGCACCAACACACGCAACACGTATGACCGCACCAACACATGCAACATGTATGACCGCACCAACACACGCAACACATATGACCACACCAACATGTGCAACACATATGACCACACTAACACATATGACCACACCAACACATGCAACATGTATGACCACACCAACACACGCAACACGTATGACCGCACCAACACACGCAACACGTATGACCGCACCAACACATGCAACATGTATGACCGCACCAACACACGCAACACATATGACCACACCAACACGTGCAACACATATGACCACACCAACACATGCAACACATATGACCGCACCAACACACGCAACACATATGACCACACCAACACGTGCAACACATATGACCACACTAACACATGCAACACATATGACCACACAAACACATGCAACATGTATGACCACACCAACATATTGCAACACATATGACCACACCAACACATGCAACACATATGACCGCACCAACACACGCAACACATATGACCACACCAACACGTGCAACACATATGACCACACTAACACATGCAACACATATGACCACACCAACACATGCAACATGTATGACCACACCAACACACGCAACACGTATGACCGCACCAACACACGCAACACGTATGACCGCACCAACACACGCAACACGTATGACCGCACCAACACATGCAACATGTATGACCGCACCAACACACGCAACACATATGACCACACCAACACGTGCAACACATATGACCACACTAACACATGCAACACATATGACCACACCAACACATGCAACATGTATGACCACACCAACATATTGCAACACATATGACCACACCAACACATACAACACATATGACCGCACCAACACACGCAACACATATGACCACACCAACACGTGCAACACATATGACCACACTAACACATGCAACACATATGACCACACTAACACATGCAACACATATGACCACACCAACACATGCAACATGTATGACCACACCAACACACGCAACACGTATGACCGCACCAACACACGCAACACGTATGACCGCACCAACACACGCAACACGT
The DNA here is from genome assembly GCF_013358815.1 of Electrophorus electricus. NCBI lineage: Eukaryota > Metazoa > Chordata > Actinopteri > Gymnotiformes > Gymnotidae > Electrophorus > Electrophorus electricus. The sequence continues at coordinate 21,024,865 of NC_049547.1, forward strand.
ATGACCGCACCAACACATGCAACATGTATGACCACACCAACACACGCAACACATATGACCACACCAACACGTGCAACACATATGACCACACCAACACATGCAACACATATGACCGCACCAACACACGCAACACATATGACCACACCAACACACGCAACACGTATGACCACACCAACACACGCAACACATATGACCACACCAACACGTGCAACACATATGACCACACCAACACACGCAACACGTATGACCACACCAACACGTGCAACACATATGACCACACTAACACATGCAACACATATGACCACACCAACACATGCAACATGTATGACCACACCAACATATTGCAACACATATGACCACACCAACACATGCAGCACATATGACCGCACCAACACACGCAACACATATGACCACACCAACACGTGCAACACATATGACCACACTAACACATGCAACACATATGACCACACTAACACATGCAACACATATGACCACACCAACACATGCAACATGTATGACCACACCAACACACGCAACACGTATGACCGCACCAACACACGCAACACGTATGACCGCACCAACACACGCAACACGTATGACCGCACCAACACATGCAACATGTATGACCGCACCAACACACGCAACACATATGACCACACCAACACGTGCAACACATATGACCACACCAACACATGCAACACACATGACCGCACCAACACACGCAACACATATGACCACACCAACACGTGCAACACATATGACCACACTAACACATGCAACACATATGACCACACCAACACATGCAACACATATGACCACACCAACACACGCAACACGTATGACCACACCAACACACGCAACACATATGACCACACCAACACGTGCAACACATATGACCACACCAACACACGCAACACGTATGACCACACCAACACGTGCAACACATATGACCACACCAACACATGCAACACATATGACCACACTAACACATGCAACACATATGACCACACCAAAACACACAACACATATGACCACACCAACACACGCAACACATATGACCACACTAACACACGCAACACATAAGACCACACTAACACATGCAACACGTATGACCGCACCAACACACGCAACACGTATGACCGCACCAACACACGCAACACGTATGACCGCACCAACACATGCAACATGTATGACCGCACCAACACACGCAACACATATGACCACACCAACACGTGCAACACATATGACCACACTAACACATGCAACACATATGACCACACCAACACATGCAACATGTATGACCACACCAACACACGCAACACGTATGACCGCACCAACACACGCAACACGTATGACCGCACCAACACACGCAACACGTATGACCGCACCAACACATGCAACATGTATGACCACACCAACACACGCAACACATATGACCACACCAATACGTGCAACACATATGACCACACCAACACATGCAACACATATGACCGCACCAACACACGCAACACATATGACCACACCAACACATGCAACACATATGACCACACTAACACATGCAACACATATGACTGCACCAACACATGCAACACATATGACCACACCAACACACGCAACACGTATGACCACACCAACACACGCAACACATATGACCACACCAACACGTGCAACACATATGACCACACCAACACACGCAACACGTATGACCACACCAACACGTGCAACACATATGACCACACCAACACATGCAACACATATGACCACACTAACACATGCAACACATATGACCACACCAACACACACAACACATATGACCACACCAACACACGCAACACATATGACCACACTAACACACGCAACACATATGACCACACTAACACACGCAACACATATGACCACACCAACACATGCAACACATATGACCACACCAACACATGTAACACATATGACCGCACCAACACACGCAACACATATGACCACACCAACACGTGCAACACATATGACCACACTAACACATGCAACACATATGACCACACCAACACATGCAACACATATGACCACACCAACACACGCAACACGTATGACCACACCAACACACGCAACACATATGACCACACCAACACGTGCAACACATATGACCACACCAACACACGCAACACGTATGACCACACCAACACGTGCAACACATATGACCACACCAACACATGCAACACATATGACCACACTAACACATGCAACACATATGACCACACCAACATACACAACACATATGACCACACCAACACACGCAACACATATGACCACACTAACACACGCAACACATATGACCACACTAACACATGCAACACGTATGACCGCACCAACACACGCAACACGTATGACCGCACCAACACACGCAACACGTATGACCGCACCAACACATGCAACATGTATGACCGCACCAACACACGCAACACATATGACCACACCAGCACGTGCAACACATATGACCACACTAACACATGCAACACATATGACCACACCAACACATGCAACATGTATGACCACACCAACATATTGCAACACATATGACCACACCAACACATGCAACACATATGACCGCACCAACACACGCAACACATATGACCACACCAACACGTGCAACACATATGACCACACTAACACATGCAACACATATGACCACACTAAC